>NW_007726369.1:152591-209772 GCF_000696425.1 Galeopterus variegatus | reverse complement strand
TAAAGTGCATAAAGGGTAAATTTTAGTAGTAAAATTTATATTATATTATAAAAAGCAGCTCAGATCAGTACTGTCAAGCTTTCATTTTAAGAAATCAGAAGAAAGGAACAATTCCAAAACAAGCAGAAAGATGGAAATAAAGAGTAGAAACCGATGAAACAGAAAAGTGCAAAACAGTAGAGAAAAATTAGAGATGATCAGTACTGTCAAGCTTTCATTTTAAGAAATCAGAAGAAAGGAACAATTCCAAAACAAGCAGAAAGAAGGAAATAAAGAGTAGAAACCGATGAAACAGAAAAGTGCAAAACAGTAGAGAAAAATTAGAGAAATTAAAATCTGGTTTTTTGAAAAGATCAATCTTAGTGGTAAACTTCTAGCCAGATTGATTAGTAATAAGAGGGAAGACACCAATGATAACAACAGGAATGAAAGAGGAGACATGACTACAGATCTTGTAGACATTAAATTGGACAACTTAGATGAAATGAGCAATTTCTTTGAAAAATACAAACTACCAAAGTTCATTTAAGAAGAAACTTGAACAGCCCTCTATCTATAAGAGAATTTTTTCATAGTTAAAACCTTCCCTCAAAAAACTTATCCTAGAAGACTTCACTGAGGTATTCTATCAGACATTTAAGGATGGAATAATATCAGTTCTATACAAAATCTTTCAGGAAGTAAAAGAAGAGGGAACACTTCCAAACTTTTTTGAGGTCAAAATTACTTCAATATGAAAGGAAACTACTGCCCAATATCCCCCATAAAAATAGACGAAAAAAAACCTTCAGTGAAGTTTTAGCCAGCTGAATCAGTATATAAAAAAGATAATACTTTATGTCTAAGTGGGATTTATTCCAGGAATGCATGGTTGGTTTAACATTTGAAAAAATCAATTAATGTAATTTATCATATGAACCAATTAAGGTAAAAAAACTGCATAGAATTCAGAAGAATCATTTGACTATATTCAGTACCCATTGATGACAAACACTCTCAGGAAACTAGGGCTTGAAAGGGGAACTTTCTCAACCTATTAAAGGACAACTAGTGAAATCCGATAATATACATTATGCTTAGTGATGAAAGACTGAATGCTTTTCCCCTAAGATCAGGAACAAGGGAATGATTTTTGCTTTTACCACTTCTATTCAGCATTGTGTGGAATTTATAGCTCAGGTAGTAGGGCAAGAAAAGGAATTCAGAGGCATCTAAATTGGAAATGAGAAAGTAAAACTGCTTATGTTATGTAGAAAATCTCAAAGAATCCACAAGTAAGGATATGAAGACTAGTAAGTGAGCTTAGTACAAAGTCATCATACAAAAATTAATTGGGTTTCTATATACTAGCAGTGAACAGTGGAAATTTAAGCAAAAATAAAATAAAAATATTCATATTAGCATCAAAAATATTAATACTTATGGAGAAGTTGAACAAGATATTGTAAGGCTTATATATTGAAAATTATAGAACATTGCTGAGATAATTTAAAGGAGAACCAAATAAACAGAAATAAATGCCATGCTCATTAATGAGAAAACTCGAAACTTATGTTATGATGTCACTTCTCCCCAAATTGATATGCTATTCTCCACAGGGTTTTGTATAGAAATTGTCAAGCTAATTCTTATATTTACATGAAAATGCAAAGGACCTAGAATAACCAACATAATTTTGAAAAAGAACAAAGTTGGATGGCTTGCATTGCCTGATTTCAAGACTTACTATAAAGCTACATTAATCAAGACAGTATGGTGGTATAGAATATAGTTCAGAAATACACCTACATACATATGTTCATCTGATTTTTAGCAAAAATGCTAAGACGATTTAGTGGAGTACTAAATGAGAATATGAGATTTACTCTTCCAGCCAAGATATAGTAACAAGAACTACTACAGCCTGTTACTTTTTCACAAATGGTCTTTTTGAGAAATGGTTCTGGGACAGTTGAACATCCATATGGAAAAACAGTGAACCTTAACCTTTATCTTACATCATTCATCAAAATTAACTGGAAATGGATCATAGATTTAAATTAAGTGTAAGAGCTAAAACCATAAAATTTCTAGAAGAAAAACCTGGGAAGAAATCTTTGTGACCTTGAAGTAGGCAATGATTTCTTAGGTAAGACACACAAAGCCAAACTAAAAGAAAAAAATAGATTAGTTATACTTTATCCAAATTAAAACATTTTTCTCTTCAAAAGTCACTAACACAATTCCTATCAAAATCCTAGCAGTATTTTTTATAGACATAAAAAAGTTTATTCTAAAATTTACATTGAATGATGAAGTAACTGGAAACAATTTTGAATAAGAAAAATAGAGCTGGAAGAATCACACTTACCTGATTATAAGACTTGACGTTCACCACTATACTCAAGACAGAGTGGTATTGATCAAGGGATAGACCAGTGAAACAGAATAAAAAGTCCAGAAGTAGACCCACAGAAGTACAGTCAACTGAATTTTGAGAAAGATGCAAATGCAATTGAATGGAGAAACAAGTGGTATTCGAACAACTAGATGTTTATAGCCAAAAAATAGAGTTTGACCTTAAACTCACACGTTATACAACAGTTAATGTGAAGTGGATCATAGATCTAAATGTTAAATGTAAACCATAAAACTTTTATAAGAAAACATAGGAGAACATCTTTTTGATCTAGGACTAGGTGAAGATTTCTTATACCAAAAGCAAAATCCATAAAGAAGAAAAAATTGATAACTTGGACTTAATGAAAATTAAAAATTTGTACTCTGAAAAACAGTTAAGAGCATAAAAAGACAAGCCACAGCCTAGGAGAAAATATTTGCAAATCGCATGTCTGATAAAGGACGTGTATCCAGACTATATATAAAAAAGTCTCTAAACTCAACACTAGGAAATCAAACAATTCAGTTAGAAAATGGACAAAACACTTGTTTCATCCCACCAGACCCACGACTAGAATCATCTGCAAAGTAGCAGCAGAGGCGTTCCCACAAGGAAGTACCCCAAACCATCTGGGATGGGCCAGTTGGGATTCCAAAGAAACAAGCACTAAAGCCAGGGTGATCAGTTCAAAGCATTTATTAGGGGCACTTAATGTACAAAGTGCTGCAGTGTGTCCTCTCAACAGACAATGAGAGAAAACAGATGTTCTACCTAGGTATGTCTGCAGTGAGGGGACAGGATATGGAGTTTATATCAGGATTTAAGGAATTTGGCTCACGGCCAATTTTTGCTGCGTTTTGGGCTCAGGTTTTGTCTTAAGCCTGCTGGGAGGAACCTGCAGCTGGCTGGATCACAGAAAGATCAAGCTAGCCTGAGGTTTTCAGTCAAGATACAGAAAAAAAGCAGGGGGAGTTGGGAGACCCTACAATACTAAACAGGCACTTCACCAAAGAGCATATACAGGTGGCAAATAAGCCTGTGAAAAGATGTTCAACACTATTAGCCATTAGGGAAATGAAATTTAAAGCCATGATAAGATACTGCACACCTATTAGAATGACTAAAATGAAAAATACTGGCATGACCTAGTGTTGATAAAGACATAGAGGAACTGGATCTTTCATACATTGCTAGTGGGAATGCAAACTGATATAGCCACTATGGAAAATAGTTTGTCAGTTTCTTATAAAGTTAAACATGCACTTACCGTCCTACTCCTGGATATTTACCCTAAAGAAGTGAAAACTTAGGTTCACACAAAAAGCTATACACAAAAGTTCTTAGCAGCTTTATTTGTAATAGTCAAAACAATAGGTGAATGGATAACAAAATATTGTGCATTCATACAATGGAATAATATTCTGTAAGAGAAAGAATGAACAATCAATATAATAAGTTGGAGAATCTTGAGGGAATTACACTGAGTGGAAAAAGCCAGTCTCAAAAGATTATATATTTGATGTTGATTCCATTTATAAAACATTCTTTAAATGAAAAAATGATAGTGATCGAGAAAGATCAATAGTTGCTGAGGGTATTGTTGGGGGAGGGTATGCTATAAAAGGATAGCATGAAGGTGTTTCTTTGGGGTGATGGAACAGCTCTGTATCCTGATTGTGGTGCAAGTTATACTAATATGTATATGTGATAAATTTACATAGAACTGTACAAACACAATCAGTGCATGTAAAAACTGGTAAATCTAAGTAAGTTTTGCAGTTTGGTTAACAGTATTGTACCAGTGTCAGTTTGCTCATTTTGATATTTGTACTGTGGTGTGTCAGATGCTGTTGCCAAGTGAAGAGTACCCAAGAATTCTGTGCTATTTTTGTAACTTCTATGTGAGTCTAAAATTATTTCAAAATAAAAATTTGGGGGGGAAAAACCAGTGTTAAGAAAGTGGAAGGGGGCCGGCCCGGTGGCGCACTGCGCTAGTGCGCCGCTTGAGAAGCGCGGCGGCGCTCCCTCCGAGGGTTCGGATCCCACATACAGACCGGTTCCCGCTCACGATGTATATCTAGAATGTATAAGTAAGTATTACAGCTCAGTAACAAGAAGACATTCATATTGTAATAATGAGCAAAAGAAGTGAATAGCTACTCCACCAAAAAACCAAAAAATGATACATGAATGGCATATAAGCCCATGAAAAGATGCTTAACATCACTAGTATTAGGGAATGTAGATATAAACCACAATGAAATACCATTATATACCTAGTAGTATAGGTAAAATTAAATGATATCCACAAAAATGTGGAAGATCTGTAACTCTCATACATTGCTGGTGCAAGTGAAAAGTGGTGTGGCCACTTTTGAAAATAGTTTGGCAATTTCTTATAAAGTTAAATCTAGGACTCAGCACTCCCATCCAAGGTGATGAAAAAAAAATGTACGTAAATGTTCATATTAGCTTTATTTATTTATTTGTTTATTTTTGCGGCTGGACAGTATGGGGACCTGAACCCGTGACCTGGGTGCTGTAACGCCACACTGTAACCAACTGAACTGGCCGGCCTACGTATTTAACATCATTTATAGTGATCCCCAAACTGGAAGCACTTCAAATGTCCAAGTGGTACATTCATACAATGGAATACTACTCAGTAGTAGAAAGGAATGGAGCATGGATTAGGGCAAGTGAAAGAAGCCTCCACCCCCCTGCAAAAATTACATGCTGTATGATTTCATTTATAAGAAGATCTGGAAAAGGCACAACTAAGCAGTTTATTGGTTGCTGAAGGTAGTAGGGGGGAGGTGGGTGGAGATTGACCATACAGGGAACATTTTGAAGTGGTGGAAGCGTTCTTTATCATGATTTTTGTGATTACAGGATAATACACATTTATCAAAATTCAAACGGTACTCCTTTCTCTCTCCCTGCCTGGGTGACTCATATTCAATGTTTAGATCTTACTTAAATGTCATGTTGTCCTTCATTGCCCTTATCACAGCTCTAGTTAATCAGCTTAAGATCTCTTTTTCTGTCTTAATTGTGAACTCTGTGATGAGTCAGATGCTAATTACTATTATGTTCAAGGAGCTAGCATAGTGCTTGAGTCAGGTACTCTGTTAAATATTGCATGAGTGAGTATAAGTATGTAAAGTTTTCTTTACTTCCTGTTCTTGGGAGTGGCAGCTGTGGCTTCTGCTGAGGGTTACCTACCCACTGACTGGAGCTGCCTGTTCAACCTTGGAGTCTGTCTGCTGCTGCTGCACTGCTCCTAAGGAGTTGTGACTATTGATGCTCAGCTGCCTGCCATGGCTTTGTTCAGACTTCATGTGGGCACCATGGGTTCCATTTCTGTTACTGGGCCACCTTGTTCTGAGAATAAAGAAGCCTTTCCTTGCCGTCATTCTTTTAGTAGAAAAGGAAATCTTCCCTAGTGCATGTTCCTGAATCTACTTAGCCTTTTTGATTTCCAGCAAGTTGAAAAACTCTGGAACACAGCCTTTGTTTCCTTACTGGCTTTGGTAGTAGTAAGTCAATTCCTGTGAAGCACCACAGAGTACCCCTTTCTAACCAGATCCTTAAAGAGAGGAACACAACTCCTCCAACTAAGCTTAGGAAATGTAATCTGCAGGCACAGTTTGACTGCTTGAGTAGAAGCCTGTTTAACCTTCCAGCAGGTGAAAACACCATCGACTGCACTTTATCTGCAGATATGATCAGAAGCTTACCAGAGACCGTCATTACTGTCTCCATGCCCTGGGGAGACCCCATTTCCAGGATAAATGTGTAGAATATTTGATGAAGGGCCTGATACCCAACACTTTCCTCTCTTCCTCTTCCCACTTCTCTTCCCCCTTATTTCCTTGCTCTAGCAGGCAAGCAGGAATTCAAGTTAAGGTAGGAAGTTGGTTAGAATGACCAGTACTCCTATTTGATCATTCTGTGTGCACAGCTGAGTGTTTAAATCATTACCAAAACTCCTTTCTTTAAACCTACGGTCTGTCCACTTAGAATTTGGAAGGCTTGTCATTTTTGACAGTCCTCTCTGGAATATGACATGACTAGTCCAGTTATTAATTTTGGAAGTGTTTCTTTGTACCTTTTTCAGTTTATCCAAATTTAATACCTCACTTATTTCTAACTTGTTTATCCTCTGTTTTAAAATTTATTCTGTTTAGACTTTTTTGTTTATTTATTTTTAACTCCATTAGACCTAAAGAATCCTTATTAGTTCTGTCTCTTTCATCTGGATTACAATAAGAGCCTCTTTCGTTTTCCTGTTCCACTCTTGCTCCCCCTCTCCCTGCAGTATAATCTCCAATAGCAGCCAGGAATTTGGTCAAGGCATTCTTGCTCTCCACCTCCCAGTGGCGTCCATCATACTCTACTGGAATTCATCTTACTGTAGTTAGTGGTCTGGCCCCAGGACATAGCACAGTACTTGGCCCATTGTAGGTGCTTGATATTTATTAAATTAATTTTTTGCATTATATATCTTACCAGTATTATTTTTTGTTAGCATTGTTTTACAACCACACACAGAGCAATTCTTTAGACCTGACTGATTTTATGGTTTATTGGAGAGGTGAGTAGCAGGTTAGTGTTGTCTTGTATGCATTTTACAATAGACTACTTTCATTTAGTAAGGATGGATAATAGGTTCTTCAATAACCAGTACTCTAATGGGTAGAAAAAGACTGCCTTGACTTTTAATCTGACAGATGGTAGCTGTCTTGTATGCATTTTGCAATAGACTACTTTCATTTAGTAAGGATGGATAATAGGTTCGTCAATAACCAGTACTCTAATGGGTAGAAAAAGACTGCCTTGACTTTTAATCTGACAGATGGTAAAGAACTGTGGTCTGAACTTAGATCGTAGTTTTCATGCCCCAATCAGGTTAGAGCAATATTGTTTTGTTTTGTGTCCTAATATACCAAATGCTTCTCTCTCTCTTCTTGATCTTATATTTTCTACTCTGCTTCTCATCCTTTCAACCATTACTGTCTTAGCATATACATTGCACCATGATGCTGTTGTTGGGGCAGGGGATCTGCCATAGTAGAAGCACTGTGATGCCTTGTGTTTTTTAGAAAGGCGTGTGTGCTAACTGACATATTAGCCTGGCCAATTATTGTTTCTTCCACTTGATGCTAAAGTCATTCAGTTAGTTTTTGATGAAAGCTTATCAATTCCTCACAAAAATTAAGTTGTAAAATTTTTTACTTAATTCAAAATACTTCACAATAAACACATAAAAAGGAATGATTTTAAATTTTTAAACTGTGGAAGTGACTTTAAAAATATTTTAGATTATGATTACTTGCTTTCTTCTGTTAGTCTTTCAGTAAGTTAAGATATGTATGTGTTTGGATAAGGAAAGTGTGGTAAATATATACACCATGAAATACTACTCTGCCGTGATCGAACAGAAGGAGGGAACATTCCTAGGGCTACAAAGTGGAGGGGGGTTGGGGGCAGGAGGTGGGGGGAATAAAAGCAGTTTCTGGTAATTTGTATCTCATGAATATTCATAAAAATAAATAAATGGGGGAGGGACATTTCAAAAGCCTGGTCCCACCTCCTAAAAATCATGTTCAGTAAAGCTAAGCCACGTCTTGGGCATCTATGCATTTTGTTTTTAATAATTTTAAAAAATTAGCCATTAAAAAAAAGGTATGTTTTAATACCAAGGACTTCTAGATTGGAGGAACTGTTTATTCTGATAAAAGTTTTTTTCTTAAAAAAAAAAAAAACTATTAGTCATTTCCTTAAGTTTGGCATATGCTAACCAAGGCTCTTGTATTTTTTCTTTCTCATTGTGTTTTTAAATGAAGCTGCTCTTTTAACATGATCTAGCAGTGTGTGTTGCTGTCAGTAAACAAAAAGTAAGTGTCTGAATTTTAAGATTAAGCAAGTTTATTTTGTTAATATCACATTTTATTCTATTTTGCAGCTTCTTGGTGAATTTTTGGATGAAGCCATTAAATTAATTGCTTGCCATCATGAGCAGAAGCAAGCGTGACAACAATTTTTATAGTGTAGAAATTGGAGATTCTACATTCACAGTCCTGAAACGATATCAGAATTTAAAACCTATAGGCTCAGGAGCTCAAGGAATAGTGTGGTAAGTTTTTACTTTCAAAAATTAGGCAAAAAATCATTAACTGCTACCTTTCCTCCTCTTATAGGTACAATGGAAAATATATAACTTGCCTCAAAAATTAAATTAAAACTATAAAAATTAAATGAAAGCTATGATAAGTTGTTTTCTTCAGGGATTAATGGTCTTCTTTAGTATTATTCATAAGACATAACTTTATAAACTAGCACTACCATTTTTAAGTATAAACTATGATTAAATACTTGGTCATGAGCCAGGTAAAGACTTAGTATCTATATCAGGAAACAGTAAGTGGTGTGCTCGCATACATCTATTCTGATGACTGATTGTTTAATGAGATGATCACTTAATCATCATTTTCACACTATAATGAAACTCTGAGGTTTCAGAAATCTTATTTTACACCGGGGAATGAAGTCAGCTAATATCATCTCACTGTATATATTTCAGAACTCATATGTATCTTTAAAATTGATCTACAAGCTAATTTCTTCAAAATGCCCAGGCCTTATTGATCAGCGTGATTCCTTATAAACTGAAATGTAAAACACTCCTTGGGATAGTTTTGCTAATGATTCTAGATCACTAAGTTAGCATAATAAGCTAGTGTTCTGGGGAATTCTAAGCCTCACTCAAGCATAATTATATCTTTATTACCTCTTCTTCAACAAAATTTGTTTCAGAACACTTGATGCTAAAGTCATTCAGTTAGTTTTTGATGAAAGCTTATCAATTCCTCACAAAAATTAAGTTGTAAAATTTTTTACTTAATTCAAAATACTTCACAATAAACACATAAAAAGGAATGATTTTAAATTTTTAAACTGTGGAAGTGACTTTAAAAATATTTTAGATTATGATTACTTGCTTTCTTCTGTTAGTCTTTCAGTAAGTTAAGATATGTATGTGTTTGGATAAGGAAAGTGTGGTAAATATATACACCATGAAATACTACTCTGCCGTGATCGAACAGAAGGAGGGAACATTCCTAGGGCTACAAAGTGGAGGGGGGTTGGGGGCAGGAGGTGGGGGGAATAAAAGCAGTTTCTGGTAATTTGTATCTCATGAATATTCATAAAAATAAATAAATGGGGGAGGGACATTTCAAAAGCCTGGTCCCACCTCCTAAAAATCATGTTCAGTAAAGCTAAGCCACGTCTTGGGCATCTATGCATTTTGTTTTTAATAATTTTAAAAAATTAGCCATTAAAAAAAAGGTATGTTTTAATACCAAGGACTTCTAGATTGGAGGAACTGTTTATTCTGATAAAAGTTTTTTTCTTAAAAAAAAAAAAAAATTAGTCATTTCCTTAAGTTTGGCATATGCTAACCAAGGCTCTTGTCAGATATGCTAACTGTTCTGATTGGATATCGTTATAAAATATATGCATATATTGAAACAACAAGCTGTACTCCATAAACGTACAAAGAAAAAAATTTTAAAATGTCGAAAATAATAAAACCTTTATTTGAAGACAGTCAAAACTTCTAATAATTTTACATGACCCTTAATATGGTTTTGTTTTATTTTTTTAACTTGGGCAGGACATACCTATAAATATGGCATTTTAAAGTAAGGATTGTAATATTTATGTATATTTTGTATATATGTGTATGTATATATGTATGTATATAGGCAGTAGTTAATGGTATATATGGAATGTATAAGATGTGTCCATTTATGCAGTACCAGTTTCTTAACACATGTAGTTCTACAGTATATTTGATATGATGAGATAGCTACAAAACAAATTTAATTTTCAGTCAGGTGAGAAAATAATGCTAATCAGTAATGAGCTGGCTTTCTAAATATCTCATAAACAGGAATAGTCTTCTATAGTATGTTAGGTGGTCTAGTATGAAAAGCATGGCCTCATGTCTTAGTCTTCTAGTCTCAGCTTTGCTTTTAACTTTCTGTCTAACCTTGAGCAAATTACTTAACTGCTTGCCCTATATTAGGCAGTAGTGAATCCAAACGATTTTTAAGGTCTTTCAATCATAAAATTCTATAATTTAAAGACACTTTACCTTATTTGTGCCTCAGTTTCTCTGACCTGTCATATGTGAAAGGTGCCATGTGGTTAGTATCATGGGGTAGAGGAAGATATGAGGAGTAGTGAGTATGATGTTGTATGTCCCAGTTATGAAGCAGCTTCTGAGGTCCTGAAATTAACATTCATATTTACAAACACCTTTATTTTTAGTTCCTCCTTTCTGCAAATTTTAAGGGCTTTATTTTCTTTTAATTGTAAAATAATCTTTTGTATACGTACCTCTATCTCTACCTTCCTCTTTCTCTATTCATTTTGTTGTGTCCAAAAGAAAGGAAGTAATGTATTTATGTAGAATTCTTCTGCAAATATTTTGAGGAGAATTCATGATCATGTGTACTCTTTATCCTGCCTTTCCTTGATGTAGGTGTAGGGTGCAGGATTCATTTAGGCTTTAAGTTATCTAGTGGACCCAAATATTCATTAAGCATTTGTGCATTAAATGCCCACTGTGTGCTCGGTGGATCTTGGAGGACACACAGTGAACAGGCAGGGTTTCTGTCTTCATAGTCCCTTATCTCTTTGGAACCATTAGCATTGTTGGAATATGCTGTAAAAGGTATAGAAGACACATGTTGAGCATCATAGACTGGAAAGTGATCTGATTGCATTTGTCGTTAAAGAAAGTGAGGATCTGCATGAGTGTTTCATAAATTCAGTTTTATAGATTTTTGCTTAAGTTTTTTTGTTTTTGAATTTCATATTACAGTGCCGCTTATGATGCCATTCTCGAAAGAAATGTTGCAATCAAGAAGCTAAGCCGGCCATTTCAGAATCAAACTCATGCTAAGCGGGCCTACAGAGAGCTAGTTCTTATGAAATGTGTTAATCACAAAAATGTAAGTGATCATTTTAGATTTCTTTATTATAGATGAAATGAAGATTTATTCACGAATATATCAATATTAAAGACTTTTTAAATATTAGAGGCTTCAAATTGTTCTGTATTGAAACATTGTTTAAAAGGGATAACCTTTTATAATCTATAATGAGAAGTTTTTTTAACTTTATTAAATCGTATCAAAAGAAAGATGTTGTCTGAAACTTAGTTTGTGTAATTTCTTAACATTGAATTTACAAAAGGAGTTTTAAAGAGGTACGTGTTTTAGAAGAACTTTATTCAACCTTGATCTCGTTGTCTGCTTTTTGTTCTCTATCAGGCTGACACTTCAGAAAACTGTAGTGTTACCACAGATATGAAATTGTTCCCATTTTACTTTAATACTAGAAATTTATCTAATCGTATTGGGTATAAGATTTAAATCACTTCTCCCTATCCCACTCCTACTTCTTTATGTGATGGCAGTACTCACTGGTCATGTTAGGTTGAAGATAGCCAGTGTTTATAAAGCAGTTTGGCAGAACTTTTTGAAAATATTTGAAGGGAATTAGAAAAACATTTCTAATTTTATTTCTTTTTTTTTTCGTCTTTTTTCGTGACCGACAACGGGATCACAACCCTCGGTGTTGCCCCCGCTCCTCGCTCAGCCAGTGAGCAGCCAGTCTGTATGTTTTTTTTTTTTTTTTTTTTTTTTTGGTCTTTTTTCGTGACCGGCAACCGGATCACAACCCTCGGTGTTGCCCCCGCTCCTCGCTCAGCCAGTGAGCAGCCAGTCTGTATGTGGGATCCGAACCCTCGGCGGGAGCGCTGCCGCGCTTCCCAAGCGGTGCACTGTAGCAGTGCGCCACCGGGCCGGCCCTCTAATTTTATTTCTTAATGATTATAAAGGCTTAAAGATAATAACTTTTACTCATTTTGAGGATAAGCAGTTATATTTTTTAATTATACTGAGTAATTATATACTAATCATACTGATACTTTTATGATTATTTTATTTGAATGATTTCTCCAAGCCAAGAGGAGATAGACTAGGAGTGAATTATGCAAGGGACAGTTTTATGAAGTACTAAGCTAAAAGCGTCTGACTGGAGACATTTTGTGGTGTTTGGCCGCAGGAGTTTATAAAATATAATGAGCTCAATACTTCCTGATTACAGATAATACAGTTCACCACATTTTGAGAGCTATGTGCAAGCCTCTGTATATTGGAGTCATCAGGTTCGTCACTAAGGAGAGAAATTCACGGAAGTTAAGGATTAGGCTCCTTATTTGGGGAGCTCACAATGTTGTTCTGAAGACAAAACAAGTACATGAAGAGTTAAATATCAAACGTTACAAAGCAGTAGAAGTTTAATTGTCAAATGATGGTGGATGGACAATAATTGCTGAGATCTCGGGAGAGAGATTTCTGTGGGCTTTAATGAACTGAGAAGGATTTGGGGAAGAGTGCACCTAGACTGACTCAAAGATGAGGTTAAAATTGGATTGTTGAAGGAAGGGGGCCTCCTAGAGAGGAAGAATGGCCTAAAAAAAGCCCCAAGGCCCAGAGATAGAGGTTAAAGATAGTCAGTGACAGGGAAAAAGTTGTGGCAGCCATTCTTGTAACAGGTGGCTGCCGGACGTGTTGCTTGTCAAAGTTTTGCTGGTGACTGCCTACCCTTGGATACCCTCTCCTACGTCAAAGAGTGTTGGCACAGAGTGGGTGGTCAAAACATATTTGTTCAGTGAATGAATGTAAAACTAGGTATGGGAAAACCAGAAATGGTAACTGAATTTTTTTACTCTATAACAGATAAATGTTTTTGTAATGTCTTGCCTTTTATACAATTTCATGTTCTTCACAGATCATCTCTTCCTTGTTCTGAATATCTCTGGTTTTCTCTACTCTTTTCATAGGTTGTCTTGAGTTCCCTTTTCAACTTGGTCACTTACCTCTGAGTACACTTTGATAAAGTCACTTAGCACACAGTATTGCATGTCTAATGGAATCCTTAAGGAGAAGCTGAGGCATGTCACCTCTTTACGGCAGACATTATAATTCTATTTAGAATCATGTCACCATTTAACTCCCACTGTCTAAGGAATTATTCTTTGTCACAGGCGCACAATCGGGTAGATCTCGCCCAGCCTTTATTTATTTACTTTTCTTTTGGTTTTAGAGAATTAAATGTAGTACTTTTTATTTTTCCCTATTAAATTTCAAGGGTAAAATTTGGTTGCTCTTCCTGGACTGCTAGAGATTGCTTTTTTCGTCTTTGTTCTGACTTTTCATTTGTTGGTTTCATTTCCCCATTTTGCTCAGGAAGTCTTCACAGTAACTGAATTAGTTCATTAGCAACCTTTGGGTATATTACAGAAATTATGGGTCTAACTATTAAAATTATTGAACTCTCTCCAATTCTTCATCTTATTCACATGGATGTTATTTTAGAGACATTTTCAAAAATGCCTTTTTGAAATCTTCCTATAATATATTTCGTTGTATTTCTCTGATCTGTTGCTATTGTTCTTTGTCATTGTTTTTATTCATAGAAGGAAACAGTGTTTCTCAATGAATTTTTACTTGCTTCTAGTGATTATTACTTCTTTTGGAATAGTCATATACCATCCACTACTCAGTCCTTGACTTTTGCTTGGCCGTACAGTCCATAATTGATAAAATTTCTTTTATTTCCCCTTTCAAAAAATAGGATAGCTGTCTGCTTTAACCTTTTTTATAACAGCTTTATTGAGATATATTTCACATACCATACAGTTCACGCATTTAAGGTATTCAATTCAGTGGTTTTTAGTATATTCATTATGTATGACCATCACCACAGTCATTCTTAAACATTTTCACTTCTATTTTTTTTTCTTTTTTTCTTTTTTTTTGTCTTTTTTCATGACTGGCAACGGATCGCAACCCTCAGTGTTGCCCCTTACCAACTTTGTCTTTTGTCTTTTTCCGTGTCCGGCAATGGATCGCAACCCTCAGTGTTGCCCCTTACCAACTTTGTAACCATATACAATTAACCTTTCTAAGATTCAGTTTCATCATCTGTAAGATGGCAAAACGGTAGTACCTATATTAACATAAAGAAACATCAGACAAAATGAGAATATGGGATACTCTAACAGCCAAGATGTAGTAACAGGAACTATAGTAATCTAACCATAAACAACTAAAAAACCCTCATGGGCTGTTGTGAAGATTACGAGATGTAGTATTTATGAAGCACTTGAAACAGGACCTCGCATAAAGTAAGCTCTCTGTAAATGTTTGTTTTTATTCTTGTTAAATATGAGTATGATGATTAAAAAAGGTTGTGGAATGAAGTTAAAGTGCATAAAGGGTAAATTTTAGTAGTAAAATTTATATTATATTATAAAAAGCAGCTCAGATCAGTACTGTCAAGCTTTCATTTTAAGAAATCAGAAGAAAGGAACAATTCCAAAACAAGCAGAAAGAAGGAAATAAAGAGTAGAAACCGATGAAACAGAAAAGTGCAAAACAGTAGAGAAAAATTAGAGAAATTAAAATCTGGTTTTTTGAAAAGATCAATCTTAGTGGTAAACTTCTAGCCAGATTGATTAGTAATAAGAGGGAAGACACCAATGATAACAACAGGAATGAAAGAGGAGACATGACTACAGATCTTGTAGACATTAAATTGGACAACTTAGATGAAATGAGCAATTTCTTTGAAAAATACAAACTACCAAAGTTCATTTAAGAAGAAACTTGAACAGCCCTCTATCTATAAGAGAATTTTTTCATAGTTAAAACCTTCCCTCAAAAAACTTATCCTAGAAGACTTCACTGAGGTATTCTATCAGACATTTAAGGATGGAATAATATCAGTTCTATACAAAATCTTTCAGGAAGTAAAAGAAGAGGGAACACTTCCAAACTTTTTTGAGGTCAAAATTACTTCAATATGAAAGGAAACTACTGCCCAATATCCCCCATAAAAATAGACGAAAAAAAACCTTCAGTGAAGTTTTAGCCAGCTGAATCAGTATATAAAAAAGATAATACTTTATGTCTAAGTGGGATTTATTCCAGGAATGCATGGTTGGTTTAACATTTGAAAAAATCAATTAATGTAATTTATCATATGAACCAATTAAGGTAAAAAAACTGCATAGAATTCAGAAGAATCATTTGACTATATTCAGTACCCATTGATGACAAACACTCTCAGGAAACTAGGGCTTGAAAGGGGAACTTTCTCAACCTATTAAAGGACAACTAGTGAAATCCGATAATATACATTATGCTTAGTGATGAAAGACAGAATGCTTTTCCCCTAAGATCAGGAACAAGGGAATGATTTTTGCTTTTACCACTTCTATTCAGCATTGTGTGGAATTTATAGCTCAGGTAGTAGGGCAAGAAAAGGAATTCAGAGGCATCTAAATTGGAAATGAGAAAGTAAAACTGCTTATGTTATGTAGAAAATCTCAAAGAATCCACAAGTAAGGATATGAAGACTAGTAAGTGAGCTTAGTACAAAGTCATCATACAAAAATTAATTGGGTTTCTATATACTAGCAGTGAACAGTGGAAATTTAAGCAAAAATAAAATAAAAATATTCATATTAGCATCAAAAATATTAATACTTATGGAGAAGTTGAACAAGATATTGTAAGGCTTATATATTGAAAATTATAGAACATTGCTGAGATAATTTAAAGGAGAACCAAATAAACAGAAATAAATGCCATGCTCATTAATGAGAAAACTCGAAACTTATGTTATGATGTCACTTCTCCCCAAATTGATATGCTATTCTCCACAGGGTTTTGTATAGAAATTGTCAAGCTAATTCTTATATTTACATGAAAATGCAAAGGACCTAGAATAACCAACATAATTTTGAAAAAGAACAAAGTTGGATGGCTTGCATTGCCTGATTTCAAGACTTACTATAAAGCTACATTAATCAAGACAGTATGGTGGTATAGAATATAGTTCAGAAATACACCTACATACATATGTTCATCTGATTTTTAGCAAAAATGCTAAGACGATTTAGTGGAGTACTAAATGAGAATATGAGATTTACTCTTCCAGCCAAGATATAGTAACAAGAACTACTACAGCCTGTTACTTTTTCACAAATGGTCTTTTTGAGAAATGGTTCTGGGACAGTTGAACATCCATATGGAAAAACAGTGAACCTTAACCTTTATCTTACATCATTCATCAAAATTAACTGGAAATGGATCATAGATTTAAATTAAGTGTAAGAGCTAAAACCATAAAATTTCTAGAAGAAAAACCTGGGAAGAAATCTTTGTGACCTTGAAGTAGGCAATGATTTCTTAGGTAAGACACACAAAGCCAAACTAAAAGAAAAAAATAGATTAGTTATACTTTATCCAAATTAAAACATTTTTCTCTTCAAAAGTCACTAACACAATTCCTATCAAAATCCTAGCAGTATTTTTTATAGACATAAAAAAGTTTATTCTAAAATTTACATTGAATGATGAAGTAACTGGAAACAATTTTGAATAAGAAAAATAGAGCTGGAAGAATCACACTTACCTGATTATAAGACTTGACGTTCACCACTATACTCAAGACAGAGTGGTATTGATCAAGGGATAGACCAGTGAAACAGAATAAAAAGTCCAGAAGTAGACCCACAGAAGTACAGTCAACTGAATTTTGAGAAAGATGCAAATGCAATTGAATGGAGAAACAAGTGGTATTCGAACAACTAGATGTTTATAGCCAAAAAATAGAGTTTGACCTTAAACTCACACGTTATACAACAGTTAATGTGAAGTGGATCATAGATCTAAATGTTAAATGTAAACCATAAAACTTTTATAAGAAAACATAGGAGAACATCTTTTTGATCTAGGACTAGGTGAAGATTTCTTATACCAAAAGCAAAATCCATAAAGAAGAAAAAATTGATAACTTGGACTTAATGAAAATTAAAAATTTGTACTCTGAAAAACAGTTAAGAGCATAAAAAGACAAGCCACAGCCTAGGAGAAAATATTTGCAAATCGCATGTCTGATAAAGGACGTGTATCCAGACTATATATAAAAAAGTCTCTAAACTCAACACTAGGAAATCAAACAATTCAGTTAGAAAATGGACAAAACACTTGTTTCATCCCACCAGACCCACGACTAGAATCATCTGCAAAGTAGCAGCAGAGGCGTTCCCACAAGGAAGTACCCCAAACCATCTGGGATGGGCCAGTTGGGATTACAAAGAAACAAGCACTAAAGCCAGGGTGATCAGTTCAAAGCATTTATTAGGGGCACTTAATGTACAAAGTGCTGCAGTGTGTCCTCTCAACAGACAATGAGAGAAAACAGATGTTCTACCTAGGTATGTCTGCAGTGAGGGGACAGGATATGGAGTTTATATCAGGATTTAAGGAATTTGGCTCACGGCCAATTTTTGCTGCGTTTTGGGCTCAGGTTTTGTCTTAAGCCTGCTGGGAGGAACCTGCAGCTGGCTGGATCACAGAAAGATCAAGCTAGCCTGAGGTTTTCAGTCAAGATACAGAAAAAAAGCAGGGGGAGTTGGGAGACCCTACAATACTAAACAGGCACTTCACCAAAGAGCATATACAGGTGGCAAATAAGCCTGTGAAAAGATGTTCAACACTATTAGCCATTAGGGAAATGAAATTTAAAGCCATGATAAGATACTGCACACCTATTAGAATGACTAAAATGAAAAATACTGGCATGACCTAGTGTTGATAAAGACATAGAGGAACTGGATCTTTCATACATTGCTAGTGGGAATGCAAACTGATATAGCCACTATGGAAAATAGTTTGTCAGTTTCTTATAAAGTTAAACATGCACTTACCGTCCTACTCCTGGATATTTACCCTAAAGAAGTGAAAACTTAGGTTCACACAAAAAGCTATACACAAAAGTTCTTAGCAGCTTTATTTGTAATAGTCAAAACAATAGGTGAATGGATAACAAAATATTGTGCATTCATACAATGGAATAATATTCTGTAAGAGAAAGAATGAACAATCAATATAATAAGTTGGAGAATCTTGAGGGAATTACACTGAGTGGAAAAAGCCAGTCTCAAAAGATTATATATTTGATGTTGATTCCATTTATAAAACATTCTTTAAATGAAAAAATGATAGTGATCGAGAAAGATCAATAGTTGCTGAGGGTATTGTTGGGGGAGGGTATGCTATAAAAGGATAGCATGAAGGTGTTTCTTTGGGGTGATGGAACAGCTCTGTATCCTGATTGTGGTGCAAGTTATACTAATATGTATATGTGATAAATTTACATAGAACTGTACAAACACAATCAGTGCATGTAAAAACTGGTAAATCTAAGTAAGTTTTGCAGTTTGGTTAACAGTATTGTACCAGTGTCAGTTTGCTCATTTTGATATTTGTACTGTGGTGTGTCAGATGCTGTTGCCAAGTGAAGAGTACCCAAGAATTCTGTGCTATTTTTGTAACTTCTATGTGAGTCTAAAATTATTTCAAAATAAAAATTTGGGGGGGAAAAACCAGTGTTAAGAAAGTGGAAGGGCAAACCACAGACTGGGAGAAAATACTTGTAAAACATCTGATAAAGGATGTATATCTAGAATGTATAAGTAAGTATTACAGCTCAGTAACAAGAAGACATTCATATTGTAATAATGAGCAAAAGAAGTGAATAGCTACTCCACCAAAAAACCAAAAAATGATACATGAATGGCATATAAGCCCATGAAAAGATGCTTAACATCACTAGTATTAGGGAATGTAGATATAAACCACAATGAAATACCATTATATACCTAGTAGTATAGGTAAAATTAAATGATATCCACAAAAATGTGGAAGATCTGTAACTCTCATACATTGCTGGTGCAAGTGAAAAGTGGTGTGGCCACTTTTGAAAATAGTTTGGCAATTTCTTATAAAGTTAAATCTAGGACTCAGCACTCCCATCCAAGGTGATGAAAAAAAAAATGTACGTAAATGTTCATATTAGCTTTATTTATTTATTTGTTTATTTTTGCGGCTGGACAGTATGGGGACCTGAACCCGTGACCTGGGTGCTGTAACGCCACACTGTAACCAACTGAACTGGCCGGCCTACGTATTTAACATCATTTATAGTGATCCCCAAACTGGAAGCACTTCAAATGTCCAAGTGGTACATTCATACAATGGAATACTACTCAGTAGTAGAAAGGAATGGAGCATGGATTAGGGCAAGTGAAAGAAGCCTCCACCCCCCTGCAAAAATTACATGCTGTATGATTTCATTTATAAGAAGATCTGGAAAAGGCACAACTAAGCAGTTTATTGGTTGCTGAAGGTAGTAGGGGGGAGGTGGGTGGAGATTGACCATACAGGGAACATTTTGAAGTGGTGGAAGCGTTCTTTATCATGATTTTTGTGATTACAGGATAATACACATTTATCAAAATTCAAACGGTACTCCTTTCTCTCTCCCTGCCTGGGTGACTCATATTCAATGTTTAGATCTTACTTAAATGTCATGTTGTCCTTCATTGCCCTTATCACAGCTCTAGTTAATCAGCTTAAGATCTCTTTTTCTGTCTTAATTGTGAACTCTGTGATGAGTCAGATGCTAATTACTATTATGTTCAAGGAGCTAGCATAGTGCTTGAGTCAGGTACTCTGTTAAATATTGCATGAGTGAGTATAAGTATGTAAAGTTTTCTTTACTTCCTGTTCTTGGGAGTGGCAGCTGTGGCTTCTGCTGAGGGTTACCTACCCACTGACTGGAGCTGCCTGTTCAACCTTGGAGTCTGTCTGCTGCTGCTGCACTGCTCCTAAGGAGTTGTGACTATTGATGCTCAGCTGCCTGCCATGGCTTTGTTCAGACTTCATGTGGGCACCATGGGTTCCATTTCTGTTACTGGGCCACCTTGTTCTGAGAATAAAGAAGCCTTTCCTTGCCGTCATTCTTTTAGTAGAAAAGGAAATCTTCCCTAGTGCATGTTCCTGAATCTACTTAGCCTTTTTGATTTCCAGCAAGTTGAAAAACTCTGGAACACAGCCTTTGTTTCCTTACTGGCTTTGGTAGTAGTAAGTCAATTCCTGTGAAGCACCACAGAGTACCCCTTTCTAACCAGATCCTTAAAGAGAGGAACACAACTCCTCCAACTAAGCTTAGGAAATCTAATCTGCAGGCACAGTTTGACTGCTTGAGTAGAAGCCTGTTTAACCTTCCAGCAGGTGAAAACACCATCGACTGCACTTTATCTGCAGATATGATCAGAAGCTTACCAGAGACCGTCATTACTGTCTCCATGCCCTGGGGAGACCCCATTTCCAGGATAAATGTGTAGAATATTTGATGAAGGGCCTGATACCCAACACTTTCCTCTCTTCCTCTTCCCACTTCTCTTCCCCCTTATTTCCTTGCTCTAGCAGGCAAGCAGGAATTCAAGTTAAGGTAGGAAGTTGGTTAGAATGACCAGTACTCCTATTTGATCATTCTGTGTGCACAGCTGAGTGTTTAAATCATTACCAAAACTCCTTTCTTTAAACCTACGGTCTGTCCACTTAGAATTTGGAAGGCTTGTCATTTTTGACAGTCCTCTCTGGAATATGACATGACTAGTCCAGTTATTAATTTTGGAAGTGTTTCTTTGTACCTTTTTCAGTTTATCCAAATTTAATACCTCACTTATTTCTAACTTGTTTATCCTCTGTTTTAAAATTTATTCTGTTTAGACTTTTTTGTTTATTTATTTTTAACTCCATTAGACCTAAAGAATCCTTATTAGTTCTGTCTCTTTCATCTGGATTACAATAAGAGCCTCTTTCGTTTTCCTGTTCCACTCTTGCTCCCCCTCTCCCTGCAGTATAATCTCCAATAGCAGCCAGGAATTTGGTCAAGGCATTCTTGCTCTCCACCTCCCAGTGGCGTCCATCATACTCTACTGGAATTCATCTTACTGTAGTTAGTGGTCTGGCCCCAGGACATAGCACAGTACTTGGCCCATTGTAGGTGCTTGATATTTATTAAATTAATTTTTTGCATTATATATCTTACCAGTATTATTTTTTGTTAGCATTGTTTTACAACCACACACAGAGCAATTCTTTAGACCTGACTGATTTTATGGTTTATTGGAGAGGTGAGTAGCAGGTTAGAGCTGTCTTGTATGCATTTTGCAATAGACTACTTTCATTTAGTAAGGATGGATAATAGGTTCGTCAATAACCAGTACTCTAATGGGTAGAAAAAGACTGCCTTGACTTTTAATCTGACAGATGGTAAAGAACTGTGGTCTGAACTTAGATCGTAGTTTTCATGCCCCAATCAGGTTAGAGCAATATTGTTTTGTTTTGTGTCCTAATATACCAAATGCTTCTCTCTCTCTTCTTGATCTTATATTTTCTACTCTGCTTCTCATCCTTTCAACCATTACTGTCTTAGCATATACATTGCACCATGATGCTGTTGTTGGGGCAGGGGATCTGCCATAGTAGAAGCACTGTGATGCCTTGTGTTTTTTAGAAAGGCGTGTGTGCTAACTGACATATTAGCCTGGCCAATTATTGTTTCTTCCACTTGATGCTAAAGTCATTCAGTTAGTTTTTGATGAAAGCTTATCAATTCCTCACAAAAATTAAGTTGTAAAATTTTTTACTTAATTCAAAATACTTCACAATAAACACATAAAAAGGAATGATTTTAAATTTTTAAACTGTGGAAGTGACTTTAAAAATATTTTAGATTATGATTACTTGCTTTCTTCTGTTAGTCTTTCAGTAAGTTAAGATATGTATGTGTTTGGATAAGGAAAGTGTGGTAAATATATACACCATGAAATACTACTCTGCCGTGATCGAACAGAAGGAGGGAACATTCCTAGGGCTACAAAGTGGAGGGGGGTTGGGGGCAGGAGGTGGGGGGAATAAAAGCAGTTTCTGGTAATTTGTATCTCATGAATATTCATAAAAATAAATAAATGGGGGAGGGACATTTCAAAAGCCTGGTCCCACCTCCTAAAAATCATGTTCAGTAAAGCTAAGCCACGTCTTGGGCATCTATGCATTTTGTTTTTAATAATTTTAAAAAATTAGCCATAAAAAAAAAGGTATGTTTTAATACCAAGGACTTCTAGATTGGAGGAACTGTTTATTCTGATAAAAGTTTTTTTCTTAAAAAAAAAAAACTATTAGTCATTTCCTTAAGTTTGGCATATGCTAACCAAGGCTCTTGTATTTTTTCTTTCTCATTGTGTTTTTTAATGAAGCTGCTCTTTTAACATGATCTAGCAGTGTGTGTTGCTGTCAGTAAACAAAAAGTAAGTGTCTGAATTTTAAGATTAAGCAAGTTTATTTTGTTAATATCACATTTTATTCTATTTTGCAGCTTCTTGGTGAATTTTTGGATGAAGCCATTAAATTAATTGCTTGCCATCATGAGCAGAAGCAAGCGTGACAACAATTTTTATAGTGTAGAAATTGGAGATTCTACATTCACAGTCCTGAAACGATATCAGAATTTAAAACCTATAGGCTCAGGAGCTCAAGGAATAGTGTGGTAAGTTTTTACTTTCAAAAATTAGGCAAAAAATCATTAACTGCTACCTTTCCTCCTCTTATAGGTACAATGGAAAATATATAACTTGCCTCAAAAATTAAATTAAAACTATAAAAATTAAATGAAAGCTATGATAAGTTGTTTTCTTCAGGGATTAATGGTCTTCTTTAGTATTATTCATAAGACATAACTTTATAAACTAGCACTACCATTTTTAAGTATAAACTATGATTAAATACTTGGTCATGAGCCAGGTAAAGACTTAGTATCTATATCAGGAAACAGTAAGTGGTGTGCTCGCATACATCTATTCTGATGACTGATTGTTTAATGAGATGATCACTTAATCATCATTTTCACACTATAATGAAACTCTGAGGTTTCAGAAATCTTATTTTACACCGGGGAATGAAGTCAGCTAATATCATCTCACTGTATATATTTCAGAACTCATATGTATCTTTAAAATTGATCTACAAGCTAATTTCTTCAAAATGCCCAGGCCTTATTGATCAGCGTGATTCCTTATAAACTGAAATGTAAAACACTCCTTGGGATAGTTTTGCTAATGATTCTAGATCACTAAGTTAGCATAATAAGCTAGTGTTCTGGGGAATTCTAAGCCTCACTCAAGCATAATTATATCTTTATTACCTCTTCTTCAACAAAATTTGTTTCAGAATCTATTAAAAAATTATAAGTGTTTGTGACCCGGCACTTCTCCCAGCTTCTAGAAAAGCTCTTACACATATGTACGAAGGGCCATGCATAGGGCTGTTCTTTGCGGCACTATTAATAGTAGCAAAAATTGGAAATACCATCAAGTCTATCAATAGGAGAATAAAAAATTGTGATATAGTTATACACTGAAATACTTTACAACATTTGAAATGAACTAGTGCTATATGTATCAACAAGGATAATCTCAGAAATGTAGTGTTGAGTTTAAAAGCAAGAAGCAAAATATACATACACTATTGTACCATTTATATATAGTTTAAAATATGCAAAACAATACCATATATTTACAGATACATGTATATGTAGAAAAGATAAAAACATAAACACCAAACTCAGAATATTGCTTACCTTTGAGAATGGAGAAAAGGAAGGAGGCTTTACCTATATTTCTTTTAAAAAAATTAAGGGCAATTTTGGTAAAATATTAAGATCTAACAAATTCGTGTAATGGAAACACTGGCATTCTCTTTTCTGTGTTATTTGAGTAATTTATAATATCAAAAATTACAGAAGTTGGAGTCATTTTATAAACCATATTGGCTGGCTGGTTATTATTTTAACCAACCACATTTAACTGTTTAACCAATCACAAATTAAAGAAAGTAATATTATATAGTCAATATTAGGATTCATGAAAGCCAACTCTTGGTTCAGATTCTAGCTCTGTTGTTTGCTAGCTTTGTGACTCTTGGCAAATTAACACATCTAAGCCTTTTTCTCACCCAATTTACAAAGTTATTGTGGGGATAATATCATTATTATTTATAAAATACTTAATAGTGTTTAAAAATATATTAATGTTTCTGTACCTTCACGTATCCATTTAAGTGCATTTTGAAATTTGTGTACCAGAATTTTAAAAAAAAAAATTGCTTTGGAGGGGATCTTAGGTCCTCTTAACCAGCCCCTAAGGAATAAATATCTTCAAATTTTTGCTTCAAATAATAATTTCCATAAAAGATTATTATTATGAAATAGACAAATACTAAATACAAAAATTTCAAAACTCATTGTTGTGTTACTATCAGAATCAACTGAAGAATTTAATTAAAACAACAACAACAACATTATTTTGGGTCCCATGCATACATAGTAAGAGTCATCGAGCCTCTGAATCCCCAGATGTTTCTGATTTGTGCACGTTTAAGAATCAACAATTAGAAATCTAATTTCCTTGGATACAAAATAGTGGAAGCCACTCAGATACTTTTGAACTTTTAGAGTCTGAAATATTTCTTTGGCAGATAAAAAACCAACAGGAATGAATTTAATCGTTAAAAATAAATCCTGTTTTCCCTAATATGATCATCGCACATGGTGTGAATGTACCCAAATGTAATATTGTACTCCATAAATATATACAATTATCAAGGGTCAATTAAGAAAAAGAAGTTAGGGGGCTGGCTGGTCAGCTCAGTTGGTTAGTGCACAGCCTTTTAACATCAAGGTCAAGAGTTTGGATCCCAGTACTGGCCAGCTGCCAAAAAAGAAAAAAAAGGGAAAACAGTAGAATAGTGGTTACTAGGGGCAGGTGAAGGAAAGGGGGAGAGGGATAGGGAAAGGTTGGTAGACTGGTACAAAGTTAGTTAGATAGGAAGAATAAGTTCTGGTGCTGTAGGGTGACAGTAGCTAATAATAGTGTGTTGTATATCTCAAGATAGCCAGAAAAGAGGATCTTGACTGTTATAACCACAAAGAAATGATAAATGTTTAGGTGACAGATATGCTAACTGTTCTGATTGGATATCGTTATAAAATATATGCATATATTGAAACAACAAGCTGTACTCCATAAACGTACAAAGAAAAAAATTTTAAAATGTCGAAAATAATAAAACCTTTATTTGAAGACAGTCAAAACTTCTAATAATTTTACATGACCCTTAATATGGTTTTGTTTTATTTTTTTAACTTGGGCAGGACATACCTATAAATATGGCATTTTAAAGTAAGGATTGTAATATTTATGTATATTTTGTATATATGTGTATGTATATATGTATGTATATAGGCAGTAGTTAATGGTATATATGGAATGTATAAGATGTGTCCATTTATGCAGTACCAGTTTCTTAACACATGTAGTTCTACAGTATATTTGATATGATGAGATAGCTACAAAACAAATTTAATTTTCAGTCAGGTGAGAAAATAATGCTAATCAGTAATGAGCTGGCTTTCTAAATATCTCATAAACAGGAATAGTCTTCTATAGTATGTTAGGTGGTCTAGTATGAAAAGCATGGCCTCATGTCTTAGTCTTCTAGTCTCAGCTTTGCTTTTAACTTTCTGTCTAACCTTGAGCAAATTACTTAACTGCTTGCCCTATATTAGGCAGTAGTGAATCCAAACGATTTTTAAGGTCTTTCAATCATAAAATTCTATAATTTAAAGACACTTTACCTTATTTGTGCCTCAGTTTCTCTGACCTGTCATATGTGAAAGGTGCCATGTGGTTAGTATCATGGGGTAGAGGAAGATATGAGGAGTAGTGAGTATGATGTTGTATGTCCCAGTTATGAAGCAGCTTCTGAGGTCCTGAAATTAACATTCATATTTACAAACACCTTTATTTTTAGTTCCTCCTTTCTGCAAATTTTAAGGGCTTTATTTTCTTTTAATTGTAAAATAATCTTTTGTATACGTACCTCTATCTCTACCTTCCTCTTTCTCTATTCATTTTGTTGTGTCCAAAAGAAAGGAAGTAATGTATTTATGTAGAATTCTTCTGCAAATATTTTGAGGAGAATTCATGATCATGTGTACTCTTTATCCTGCCTTTCCTTGATGTAGGTGTAGGGTGCAGGATTCATTTAGGCTTTAAGTTATCTAGTGAACCCAAATATTCATTAAGCATTTGTGCATTAAATGCCCACTGTGTGCTCGGTGGATCTTGGAGGACACACAGTGAACAGGCAGGGTTTCTGTCTTCATAGTCCCTTATCTCTTTGGAACCATTAGCATTGTTGGAATATGCTGTAAAAGGTATAGAAGACACATGTTGAGCATCATAGACTGGAAAGTGATCTGATTGCATTTGTCGTTAAAGAAAGTGAGGATCTGCATGAGTGTTTCATAAATTCAGTTTTATAGATTTTTGCTTAAGTTTTTTTGTTTTTGAATTTCATATTACAGTGCCGCTTATGATGCCATTCTCGAAAGAAATGTTGCAATCAAGAAGCTAAGCCGGCCATTTCAGAATCAAACTCATGCTAAGCGGGCCTACAGAGAGCTAGTTCTTATGAAATGTGTTAATCACAAAAATGTAAGTGATCATTTTAGATTTCTTTATTATAGATGAAATGAAGATTTATTCACGAATATATCAATATTAAAGACTTTTTAAATATTAGAGGCTTCAAATTGTTCTGTATTGAAACATTGTTTAAAAGGGATAACCTTTTATAATCTATAATGAGAAGTTTTTTTAACTTTATTAAATCGTATCAAAAGAAAGATGTTGTCTGAAACTTAGTTTGTGTAATTTCTTAACATTGAATTTACAAAAGGAGTTTTAAAGAGGTACGTGTTTTAGAAGAACTTTATTCAACCTTGATCTCGTTGTCTGCTTTTTGTTCTCTATCAGGCTGACACTTCAGAAAACTGTAGTGTTACCACAGATATGAAATTGTTCCCATTTTACTTTAATACTAGAAATTTATCTAATCGTATTGGGTATAAGATTTAAATCACTTCTCCCTATCCCACTCCTACTTCTTTATGTGATGGCAGTACTCACTGGTCATGTTAGGTTGAAGATAGCCAGTGTTTATAAAGCAGTTTGGCAGAACTTTTTGAAAATATTTGAAGGGAATTAGAAAAACATTTCTAATTTTATTTCTTTTTTTTTTCGTCTTTTTTCGTGACCGACAACGGGATCACAACCCTCGGTGTTGCCCCCGCTCCTCGCTCAGCCAGTGAGCAGCCAGTCTGTATGTGGGATCCGAACCCTCGGCGGGAGCGCTGCCGCGCTTCCCAAGCGGTGCACTGTAGCAGTGCGCCACCGGGCCGGCCCTCTAATTTTATTTCTTAATGATTATAAAGGCTTAAAGATAATAACTTTTACTCATTTTGAGGATAAGCAGTTATATTTTTTAATTATACTGAGTAATTATATACTAATCATACTGATACTTTTATGATTATTTTATTTGAATGATTTCTCCAAGCCAAGAGGAGATAGACTAGGAGTGAATTATGCAAGGGACAGTTTTATGAAGTACTAAGCTAAAAGCGTCTGACTGGAGACATTTTGTGGTGTTTGGCCGCAGGAGTTTATAAAATATAATGAGCTCAATACTTCCTGATTACAGATAATACAGTTCACCACATTTTGAGAGCTATGTGCAAGCCTCTGTATATTGGAGTCATCAGGTTCGTCACTAAGGAGAGAAATTCACGGAAGTTAAGGATTAGGCTCCTTATTTGGGGAGCTCACAATGTTGTTCTGAAGACAAAACAAGTACATGAAGAGTTAAATATCAAACGTTACAAAGCAGCAGAAGTTTAATTGTCAAATGATGGTGGATGGACAATAATTGCTGAGATCTCGGGAGAGAGATTTCTGTGGGCTTTAATGAACTGAGAAGGATTTGGGGAAGAGTGCACCTAGACTGACTCAAAGATGAGGTTAAAATTGGATTGTTGAAGGAAGGGGGCCTCCTAGAGAGGAAGAATGGCCTAAAAAAAGCCCCAAGGCCCAGAGATAGAGGTTAAAGATAGTCAGTGACAGGGAAAAAGTTGTGGCAGCCATTCTTGTAACAGGTGGCTGCCGGACGTGTTGCTTGTCAAAGTTTTGCTGGTGACTGCCTACCCTTGGATACCCTCTCCTACGTCAAAGAGTGTTGGCACAGAGTGGGTGGTCAAAACATATTTGTTCAGTGAATGAATGTAAAACTAGGTATGGGAAAACCAGAAATGGTAACTGAATTTTTTTACTCTATAACAGATAAATGTTTTTGTAATGTCTTGCCTTTTATACAATTTCATGTTCTTCACAGATCATCTCTTCCTTGTTCTGAATATCTCTGGTTTTCTCTACTCTTTTCATAGGTTGTCTTGAGTTCCCTTTTCAACTTGGTCACTTACCTCTGAGTACACTTTGATAAAGTCACTTAGCACACAGTATTGCATGTCTAATGGAATCCTTAAGGAGAAGCTGAGGCATGTCACCTCTTTACGGCAGACATTATAATTCTATTTAGAATCATGTCACCATTTAACTCCCACTGTCTAAGGAATTATTCTTTGTCACAGGCGCACAATCGGGTAGATCTCGCCCAGCCTTTATTTATTTACTTTTCTTTTGGTTTTAGAGAATTAAATGTAGTACTTTTTATTTTTCCCTATTAAATTTCAAGGGTAAAATTTGGTTGCTCTTCCTGGACTGCTAGAGATTGCTTTTTTCGTCTTTGTTCTGACTTTTCATTTGTTGGTTTCATTTCCCCATTTTGCTCAGGAAGTCTTCACAGTAACTGAATTAGTTCATTAGCAACCTTTGGGTATATTACAGAAATTATGGGTCTAACTATTAAAATTATTGAACTCTCTCCAATTCTTCATCTTATTCACATGGATGTTATTTTAGAGACATTTTCAAAAATGCCTTTTTGAAATCTTCCTATAATATATTTCGTTGTATTTCTCTGATCTGTTGCTATTGTTCTTTGTCATTGTTTTTATTCATAGAAGGAAACAGTGTTTCTCAATGAATTTTTACTTGCTTCTAGTGATTATTACTTCTTTTGGAATAGTCATATACCATCCACTACTCAGTCCTTGACTTTTGCTTGGCCGTACAGTCCATAATTGATAAAATTTCTTTTATTTCCCCTTTCAAAAAATAGGATAGCTGTCTGCTTTAACCTTTTTTATAACAGCTTTATTGAGATATATTTCACATACCATACAGTTCACGCATTTAAGGTATTCAATTCAGTGGTTTTTAGTATATTCATTATGTATGACCATCACCACAGTCATTCTTAAACATTTTCACTTCTATTTTTTTTTCTTTTTTTCTTTTTTTCTTTTTTTTTGTCTTTTTTCGTGACTGGCAACGGATCGCAACCCTCAGTGTCGCGCCCGTACCGGACCGGGACCGGCCACGGGATCGCACCCCTCGGTGTTGCTCCCGCCCCTCGCTCAGCCAGTGAGCGGCCGGTCTGTATGTGGGATCCGAACCCTCGGCGGGAGCGCCACCACGCTTCCCAAGCGGCGCACAGTAGCAGTGCGCCACGGGGCCGGCCCAACATTTTCACTTCTAAAAGAAAGCCTGTATCTTTTAGCTATCATTCCTCTACCTCCCTTACCCCTCAACTCTAAGTAACCACTAATCTCCTTTCTGTCGCTATATGCCTTTAATCTTCAACACCTCTCTTCTACTGTAGGATTTCCTAGATATTAATGAGAATGGTCTTACTACTTGTCCAGTCTTCATGTGTTCAGTTCATCTGGTTGGGAGTCTTGAATTTATTTAGAGCAGCTAGATGCTTTCTTATTGTCACTTCCTTTCTGGACTGAGTATTATTTTTCTGAATTTATTCACTGAACAAATATTTTTTTTTTTTTTTATTCCTTTTTGTCTTTTTTACTGACCAGTAACGGGATCGCAACCCTCGGTGCTGCGCCCGCACCGCGCTCAGCCAGTGAGCGGGAACCGGTCTCCACATGGGATCCGAACCCTCGGCGGGAGCGCCACCGCACTCCCAAGCGGTGCACTCTCCAGTGTGCCACCGGGCCGGCCCACTGAACAAATATTTGAATGTCTCCTATAAGCAAAGCTTAATGCTTAGATGAGTAACATAAATTCTACCTTCATGAAGTTTATGTCTAGAAAAACATTTCCATCCCTAAATATAATTGTCAGCAAACATTTTGTAAATATTTGTCAGGTGCTTTGCTAGGTACTGGGCTGTAAAAGCAAGTAAGACACAGTTCTTTATAACAAGGATCCTTTGTGGTAGGAACAAGGCTGTTGTGAAAATAAGACTATATACCACACTATGTTGAATTCAGTGATAACAGAAGATTACTGGGAGTGAAAGAGATTAGTGAACTCTGTCAAGAACTAGGGGTTGTCATGCTCTACAAAAGAGGTCCATCTTGAAGATAATTAAAAGACAAGCATAGTATGTTTAAAGGCATTGAGAGCTTTAAAAAACTACATCCGTGAAGCTAATTTGCTATGGCTCAGGTATCAAGTTTAGTAGAGGACTTAGCAGGAGATGAAATAAGTTGATGTCCTATCATGGAGGGCTTTGTATGTACTGCTAGAGAGTTTTGGAATTTATTTGTTGCTTTTAAGTTTTTGAGTAGGTGAGTAATGTGCTCAGGTGTTTTTTTTGTTTGCTTTTTCCCATATTATACAAAATAAAATGACAGCTGGATTTGCAGAAAACTGCTAGGGATCCTAGTTGTCATAGTCTGCTCAGTCTGCCATTACAGAATAACCATAGACTGGGTGGCCTAAACAACAGAGATTTATTTCTCACATTTCTGGAGGCAGGTAAGTCCAAGATCAAGATGCTGGCCCGTTTGGTTCCTGGTGAGGGCTCTCTTCCTGACTTGTAGATGGCCAGCTTCTCACTTTGTCCTCACGTGGCATTTCCTAGTGGGGATTGAGGGGTATCTTCCTCTTCTTATAAGGTCACTTATCTCATTATGAGGGTGCCACCCTCATGACCTAATCTAATCGTATAACTTCGTATAATGTATGCTATACGAAGTTATTACGTATTATATAGTCAATATTAGGATTCATGAAAGCCAACTCTTGGTTCAGATTCTAGCTCTGTTGTTTGCTAGCTTTGTGACTCTTGGCAAATTAACACATCTAAGCCTTTTTCTCACCTAATTTACAAAGTTATTGTGGGGATAATATCATTATTATTTATAAAATACTTAATAGTGTTTAAAAATATATTAATGTTTCTGTACCTTCACGTATCCATTTAAGTGCATTTTGAAATTTGTGTACCAGAATTTTAAAAAAAAAAATTGCTTTGGAGGGGATCTTAGGTCCTCTTAACCAGCCCCTAAGGAATAAATATCTTCAAATTTTTGCTTCAAATAATAATTTCCATAAAAGATTATTATTATGAAATAGACAAATACTAAATACAAAAATTTCAAAACTCATTGTTGTGTTACTATCAGAATCAACTGAAGAATTTAATTAAAACAACAACAACAACATTATTTTGGGTCCCATGCATACATAGTAAGAGTCATCGAGCCTCTGAATCCCCAGATGTTTCTGATTTGTGCACGTTTAAGAATCAACAATTAGAAATCTAATTTCCTTGGATACAAAATAGTGGAAGCCACTCAGATACTTTTGAACTTTTAGAGTCTGAAATATTTCTTTGGCAGATAAAAAACCAACAGGAATGAATTTAATCGTTAAAAATAAATCCTGTTTTCCCTAATATGATCATCGCACATGGTGTGAATGTACCCAAATGTAATATTGTACTCCATAAATATATACAATTATCAAGGGTCAATTAAGAAAAAGAAGTTAGGGGGCTGGCTGGTCAGCTCAGTTGGTTAGTGCACAGCCTTTTAACATCAAGGTCAAGAGTTTGGATCCCAGTACTGGCCAGCTGCCAAAAAAGAAAAAAAAGGGAAAACTTTTGAATGTTTTCACACCACAGAAATCACTAGAAGAATTTCAAGATGTGTAAGTGTGGTAATTAAAATTTTGTTATGTTAGTACATTATTTTTAGATTGTTGCTGTACCCTTTAGCTGTCATCTTTTTTCACCCATGAAGTTACATAGTCATGGAGCTCATGGATGCAAATCTTTGCCAAGTGATTCAGATGGAACTAGATCATGAAAGAATGTCCTACCTTCTCTATCAGATGCTCTGTGGAATCAAGCACCTTCATTCTGCTGGAATTATTCATCGGGTTAGTAGAAAAAAACTGTCATCATCTTTTTTTATAATTGAGGTGAAATTCATGTAACAAAATTAACCATTTTAAAGTGTGCAATCCAGTTCCTTTCAGTACATTCACAGTGTCGTACAACCACCACCTATATCAAATTCTAGAATATTTTCAACACCCTGTAAGAAAAACCAATATCCCTTAAGCACTCACTCCTCATTCCCCTTTGTCGCCAGCCCCTGGCATCCTACCATTATTCTTTCTATGTCTATGGTTTTTGTTCTGGATATTTTGTATAAACGGAATCATTTAATATGTGAACTCTTGTTTCTGGCTTCTTTCACTTTTTAGCATGTTTTCAGGGTTTGTCCATGTTGTAGCATGTATCAGTAGTTCATTTTTTGTGTCACTGAATAATGTTCTATATACCACATTTTGTTTATCTCTTCAGCCACTGATAGTCATTTGGGTTGTTTCCACCTTTCAGCTATTATGGATAGTACTGCTATGAAAATTTGTTGTATCTATTTTCAGCTCTTTTGGATCTATGCATAGGAGTGGAATTGTTGGGTTATATAGTAATTCTATGGTTAACTTTTTGAACCATCAAACTGTTCTCTACAGAAGCTGCACCATTTTACCTTCCCAACAGCAATGTACAAGAGTTCCACTTTCTCTACAGTCCTTGCCAGTACTTATCTGAGCTTTTGATTCTAGCCATCCTAATGGGTATGAAGTAGTATTTCATTGTGGGTTTTTTTTTTTTTTGTCCTTTTTGTGACCGGCCACACCGCGCTCAGCCAGTGAGTGCATCGCACCGGCCATCCCTATATAGGATCCGAACCCATGGCGGGAGCGCTGCTGCGCTCCCAGCGCCACACTCTCCCAAGTGCACCACGGGCTAGGCCCTCATTGTGGTTTTGATTTGCATTTTTCTAATGACTAATGATGTCGAGTACTAGTAGTAAGTGCACCATGGGCTCGGCCCTCATTGTGGTTTTGATTTGCATTTTTCTAATGACTAATGATGTCGAGTACTAGTAGTTGGCCATTTGTATATCTTCTTTGGAGAAGTGTGTATTTAAGCCCTTTGCCCAACTTTTAATTGAGTGGTTTGTCTTTTTGTTGTTGTAGTTGTTCTTCATATACTAGACTCTCATCAGATATATGATTTGTAAATATCTTCTCACATTCTGTAGGTTGTCTTTTCACTTTGCTGATGATCTCCTTTAATACACAAAAGTTTTTAATTTTCATGAAATGAAGTTTATCATTTTGTTGTTGTTGTTGCTTGTGGTTGTGGTGTCCAGTATCTAAGAATCCATTGTCAAATCCAAGGTCATGATGATTTAGCCTTGTGTTTTCTTCTAACAGTTTTATAGTTTTAGTTCTTACATACAGGTCTTTGATCCATTTTGAGTTAATTTTTATATATGATGTGAGATGAGAGTCCAACTTCATTCTTTTGTATGTGGAAATCCAGTTGTCTCAGAGGCATTTGTTAAACAACTATTTTTACCCCCACTGAATGGTCTTGGCACCCTTGTCAAAAACCAGTTGGTCATAGATACATGGTTTCAAAGAACAGAGATTTCTGAATGCTCACTTCTATTCCATTGGTCTCTGTCTGTCCATATACCAGTACCACATTATTTTGATCACTGTAACTTTGTAGTAAGTTTTGAAATGGGAAAGTGTCAATCCTCCAACTTTGTTGTTTTTTTTCAATATTGTTTTGGCTATTTGAGGCCCCTTGTGATTTCATATCAATCATATGGGTCAGCTTTTCCGTTTCTGCAGAAAAAGACACTGGAATTTTAATAAGGATTTCATTGGATCTGTAGATTGCTCAGCTAGTTTTGCCATTTTAAGAATATTTAGTATTCCAATTCATGAACACAGGATGTCTCTTCATTTTCTTAGGTTGTATTAGTCTGCTTGCCCTGCCATAACAAAATACCGAAGATTGGGTGGATTAAAAAACAGAAATTAATTTTTTCGCAGTTCTGGAGTCTAGAAGTTCATGATCAAAGTGCCAGCAAATTTTGTTTCCCTTGAGCCCTCTCTTCCTTGCTTGCAGACAACTACCCTCTTGAAGTGTATGGAGAGAGAATGCTTCACATTCCCTTTCTTTTCTTAGAAGGGCACCAGTTCTATTGGATTAGGGCCTCACCCTTATGACCTCATTTTAACTTTACCTCCAAATACAGTCATTGGGGTTTGGCGCTTCAACATATGAGTTTTGGGGGGACACAGTTTAGTTCATAACATAGGTCTTCTTTAATTGCTTTCAGCAGTGTTTTGTAGTTTTCAAGTGTACAAGTCTTTCACCTTTTTAGTTTACTCCTAGGTGTTTTATTCTTTTGGAAGCTATTATGAGTGGAATTGTATTCTTACTTTCTTTTTCAGATTGCTTATTGCTAGTGTATAGAAACACAACTAATTTTGGTGTGTTGAGCGTATATTCTGCAACTTTGCTCAATTTATTAGCTGTAATAGTTTTTTAATAGATTTTTAAAATGATTTTCTGTATATAAGAGCATATCATCTGTACCCTAATTTTACTTCTTTCTTTCCAATTCAGGTGCCTTTCTTTTTTTCTTTATTCTTTATTCTTTATTCTTTATTTTTTCTTTTTCTTTCTTTCTTTCTTTCTTTCTTTCTTTCTTTCTTTCTTTCTTTCTTTTCTTTCTTTCTTTTCTTTCTTTTCTTTCTTTCTTTTCTTTCTTTTCTTTCTTTCTTTTCTTTCTTTTCTTTCTTTCTTTTCTTTCTTTTCTTTCTTTCTTTTCTTTCTTTTCTTTCTTTCTTTTCTTTCTTTTCTTTCTTTCTTTTCTTTCTTTTCTTTCTTTCTTTTCTTTCTTTTCTTTCTTTCTTTTCTTTCTTTTCTTTCTTTCTTTTCTTTCTTTTCTTTCTTTCTTTTCTTTCTTTTCTTTCTTTCTTTTCTTTCTTTTCTTTCTTTCTTTTCTTTCTTTTCTTTCTTTCTTTTCTTTCTTTTCTTTCTTTCTTTTCTTTCTTTTCTTTCTTTCTTTTCTTTCTTTTCTTTCTTTCTTTTCTTTCTTTCTTTCTTTTTTTTTTGCCTATCTTCTCTGGCTGGAACTCCCAGTGAAATGTTGGATAGAAATGGTGAAAAGTGGGCATCTTGTCCTATTCCTGATCTTAGAGGGAAGGCTAATCTTTCACCATTAAGTATTAGCTGTGGAGTTTTCATAAATGCTCTTTTTCTGGTTGCAGAAGTTCCATTCCGTACTAGAGTTAGTCATATTGTATAGTCAGAGGACACAGAACTCACAAGACTGCCCTTAATTCAAATACAAGCCACAAGTTCTGGGGTCCCCAAGACCACCCTCACTTCAGAGCAGCTGACTACAAATTCTTGGGTCCCCACAACCACTCTCAGGTTGGATACTTCACTGGAATGACTCATAGAACTCTGGAAAGTGCTATACTTATGGTTAATTTTGTTATAGCAAAAGGATGCAAGTTAGAACCAGACAAAGGAAGAAATTCATAGGACAAAATCTGGGAGAAGTTCAAACATGGAGCTTCCTGTTGTCCTCTTCTCTCAGCCACAAAGTATGACAATACACCCAGAGTATTGCCAACCAGGAATACTCACTCAAGTCTTTGGTGTTCAAAATTTTTATTGGTGCTCATCACATACTGCTCACCTGGCTGACTTTAATCGCCAGCTATTCCTGAAGTTCATGCTAATACCTTTAGTCTGCAGTTCCTCCAGAAGTTGGAACTGATATGTGTCTCAAAGCCCCCATCATAAATCGCATTGTTAAACTGTCCCATGGCTGAAGTCTCAGGCAAACAAAGACAGTCCTATCAGGCAGGACATTCCAGGGGCCTAGAGGGCACCTGTAGCTGAGGGCAAAGGCCAGACCTCTCTACTTAATTCTTTACCACATACCTTTTATTCCTAGCTTAAGTGTTTTTATCATGAAAGGGTGTTGGACTTTATCAAATGCATTTCTGCATCAGTTGAAATGATCGTATGTTTGTTTTTCCTTCATTCAATTAATGTGGTGTTATTATTATGGATTATTATCTGTTGAACTATCCATGCATTTCTTGGATAAATCCTATTTGGTCATGGTATCCTTTTAATATACTATGGGAATTGGTTGGCTAGTATTTTGTGGAGAATTTTTGCATCTGTGTTCGTAGGTGATATTGGTCTGTAGTTTTCTTGTGATGTCTTAATCTGGTTTTTATATCAAGGTAATGCTGGCCTCAGCACAATTTAGGAAGTATTTCCTCCTTGTTTTTGGAAAAGGTTAAGAAGGATTGGTGTTGATTCTTATTTAAATGATTGGTATAATTTGCCACTGAAGCCATCTAGTCCTAGGCTTTTCTTTTTTGTGAGATTTTTGATTATTGATTCACCCTTTTTACTTGTTACAGGTCTGTTCAGGTTTTCTGTTTCTTGAGACAGGTTTGGTAATATTGCATCTTTCTAGGAAATTGTCCATTTTATCTAGTTTATCTATCTTGAAATCCTTTTTATTTCTGTGAAGTAAGTGGTTATATCCTCATTTTCATTACTGGTTTTAGTTATTTGTATCTTCTCTCTTTTTGTCTTAGTAAGCTTAGCTAAAGGTTTGTCAGGTTTTGTTGATCTTTTCAAAGATGCAACTTTTGCTTTTATTGATTTTCTCTGTTGTTTTCCTATTCTCTATTTTGTTAGTCTACACTTTAATCTTTATTATTTCTTCCCATCTTCTTGCTTTGGGATTAGTTTATTCTTCTCTATTTTCTTAAGATTGAATATTAGGTTATTAATTTGAGATTTTTAAAAATGTTTTAATGTAGGCATTTACAGCTATAAAATTACCCTCTGAGCTCTGCTTTCTCTGTATTCCCTAAACTTGGATATGTTGTTTTTTCATTTTCATTTGTGTCAAAGTATTTTCTAATTTCCCTTGTGATTTGTTGTTTGACCCATTGGTTGTTTAGAAGTGTGTTCTTTAACTTAGACAGATTTGTGAATTTTCCAGTTTCCTTCTCTTGGTTTCTAGCTTCTTTCCATTGTTGTCAGAGAAGATAACTTTGTATGATTTCAGTCTTTCAAAATTTATTGAGACTTTTTCTGTAGACCAACATATGGTCTAATCCTGGAAATTGTTTCATGTACACTTAAGAAAAATAAGTATTCTACTGTTTTGGGGAGAAATGTTCTATACATTTGTCCCTCAGTATCTGCCAGGGATTGGTTCTAGGACCTCTTGTGGATACCAAACTCCACAGATGTTCAAGTCTCTGATATAAAAATGGCTTAGTATTTGCATATAACCTATGCACATCCTCTCACATACTTTAAATCATCTCTAGATTACTTATAATATCTAATATGTAAATGCTGTGTAAACGGTTGTTCTACTGTATTGTTTAGGGAATAATGACAAGGGAAAAAAAGTCTGTTCATTTTTAGTACAGATGCAGTTTTTTTTCAAATATTCTCAATCCATGGTTGGTTGATTCCACAGATGCGTACTCCATGGATACAGAGGGCTGAGTGTATGTGTCTGTTATGTTTACTTGGTATACAGTGTTATTCACATTTCCTATTTTTCCATTGTTGAAGGTGAGATTTGGAAGTCTTCAACTATTACTGTAGAACTGTCTTTTTCTCCCTTCAGTTCTGTCAGTTTTTGCTTCATGTATTTTGGTGCTTTCTTGTTAAGTGCATATATATTTATAATTGTATCTTTTTGATGGATTGACCCTTTTATCATTATATAATGTTCTCCTTTGCCTCATGTAACAATTTTTAACTTATAATTAATTTTGTCTGATACTAGTATATACACTCCACCTCTCTCTTGAGTTCTATTTGCATGAAATATCTTTTTTCATTCTTTCACTTTCAACCTAGTTTTGCCTTTGGATTTAAAGTGAGTCTCTTGTAGATAGGATACAGATCATGTTTCTTTTATCTATTCTGCCATTCTTTGCTTTTTAATTGGAGACTTTAATCCATGCATTTAAAATATTTACTTATAAGGAGAAAGTTACTTCTGCCATTATGCTATCTGTATTCTAAATGCTACATATTGTTGTTTCTCAGTTCCCGCATTACTGCCTTCTTTTGTGTTTAATTGATTTTTTTATAGTATACCTCTTGATTCATTTTTCATATTCTTTTCTGTATATTTTCCAGTCATTTTCTTAGTGATTACACTGGTGAGTACAATTAACTTTTAAAACTTATAACAATCTATTTTGAATTATTACCACCGTAGCTTCAGCAGTATACAAAAACTCTGCTTCTTTACAGCCCTTCCCAGTTTATGTTGTCGTCATCACAGGTTGTGTTTATACACTGTGTGCCCATTAAGATAGATTTGTAATTATATTTAATGCATTTTGTCCTTTAACTCATATCAGAAAAAAGTAGGAGTTTCAAACCCAAGGTATAATAATATTTGCCTTTGTATTTACCTATATAGTTGCCTTTACCTCTATTTTTATTTCTTCATATAGGTTTGAATTTCTTTCTAGTGTTGTCATATTTCTACCAGAAGGACTCCCTTTAGTATTTCTTGTAGGAAAGGTCTACTAGTGACAGACTCCCTTGGCTTTTATTTATCTTGGAATGTCTTAATTCCTCCTCTGCTTTTGAAGAATAGGTTTGTTGGGTGTAGAATTTTTGTTTGGCAGTTTTTTCTTTCAGCACTTTAAATGTGTCATTTACCTCCGTTTGGCCTCCATGGTGTCTGATGAGAAATCAGCTGTTAAACTCATTGAGGATCCTTTGTAAGTGACAGGTTACTTCTCTCTTGCTGCTCTCAAGAGTCTTTATCTTTTTTTTTTGTCTTTGTCTTTCAGCAGTTTGATTATAATGCATCTTGGTGAGGATCTGTTTTTGTTTACCCTTCTTATAGTTCATTGTGCAGCTTGGTTGTGTAGATTGATGTCTTTTATCAAATTCAAGAAGTTTTCAGTCTTTTTTTTAATTTAATGGTTTTTTCTCTTTTCTCTCCTTCTGAAACTCCCATTATGCAAAGCTGATATGCTTGATGGTATGCCATGTCTTGTTTACCTCAACTGTAATGTTTTGTCCCAGGTAGCATTGGATTATTTATTTGCCTTACAGTGTTTTTAAGAAATATACCCTCTGTCTAGCCTAGGATGGGGGTCCCACACTGCGAATGTGGCTGCTTTCTCCAAGACCCCTGCCTAGCCATGGAGGCACGTGGGGCAAGAACTAGTTCAAATGCTACAAATATTTCCTATTTTTTTCAACTTTTTTATTATAGTAAAATATACAAAACATAAAATTTACCATCTTAACCATTAAGTATACAGTTCAGTGGCATTAAATATACTGACATTGTTGTTCAGCCATTCCCACCATTTATCTCCAGAACTCATTTCATCTTGTGAAACTGAAACTCTACACTCGTTAAATAATAACTCCCCATTCCTTCCTACCACCAACCCCTGATAGTCATTCTGTTTTCTCTCTATATGATTTTGACTACTCTAAGTAACTCATATAAGTGAAATCATTCAGTATCTGCCTTATTGTGACTGGCTTATTTCACTTAGCATAATGTGCTAAATGTTCATCCATGTCATAGCATATGTCAGAATTTTGTTCTTTATTCAGGCTGAATAATTTTCCATTTATGTATATACCATACTTTGCTTATCCATTCGTCTATAAGAGGACACTTGGGATGCTTCCATAGTTTAGCTTTTGTGAATAATACTGCTATGAACATGGGTGTACAAATATCTCTTTGAGACCCTGTTTTCAATTCCTTTGCGTATATAGTCAGAAGTAGAATTGCTGGATCATATGGTAATTGTATTTAACTTTTTGAGGAACTGCCACGGTTTCCCTTATAGCCAATATACAGCCAATAGGTGGCTATACTATTTTACATTTCCACCAGCAGTGCACAGGAGTTTCCATTACTCCTCATCCTCACCAACATTTATTTTCTTTTATTGATAGTAACCATCCTAATGGGTGAAGTGATTTTCTATTGTTTTTAAGTTGCCTTTTTCTTGAGTATGAGTTCATGTGATTGCTGTAAACCTTTGACTATATTCCAGAGTTCTGAAAAAGTTTATTCTGACAGCTTTTGCTCTGTTGTTGTTGATTTGTGGGGTTTTTTTGTTTGCTTGTTTGTTTGTTTTTTTGATGTTTCTGTGGAGCTGTCTACTCTGCCAGTTTGGCTGAACATCACTGTTTCTCATCATATTCTAGGAGCATTGTATTTCACTGATTTCTGTGGAGTAGTGTAAAGGTTATTTGTGGTCTGAAATGAAGCAGTATACAAAATATTCTGCTGTCATTACCAGTTGAGTAAAATTAAGTATTTACCAAAGTTTTATTTCCTATATATATATTCAGAAATATATTATATTTCTGTATTCTAGGTTTTTAAACTCCTTACTTGAGAGAGAGAAATGTGTGCATACATACACACACACTGTATAGATAGATATAATTTACAAACCATACATTTTATCCATTTAAAGTGTGCAATTCAATGTTTATTCAAAGATCATGCACCTATCAACACAATCTAATTTCAGAATGTTTCGTCCCCCCAAAGGAAACCCATACCGATTAGCCTTCACTTCCCATTCTTTCCTATCTCCTTCACCTCCATTCCTAAGCAACCACTAATCTACTTTCTGTCTTTACATATTTGCCTATTCTGCACATTACATATAAATGGAATTGTATAATATGTGGTCTTTGGTGGTTGGCCTCTTTTTACCTAGCATAATGTTTTCAAGGTTCATTCACGTTTGTATCATGTATCAATACTTTGTTTCTTTTTATTGCCAAATAATATTTCACTGTATGGATATTCTACATTTTGTTTATCCATTCATTACTTGATGAGCACTTGGGTTGTTACCACTTTTTGGCTATTATGAATAAAGCTGACATGAACATTTGCATGAAACTTTTTGTTTGGATGTATGTCTGTGTATTTTAGTTTTATTTCTAGCTTATTGTTCTTTGAAGGGTATTACATCTAATTTGAGATGAATTTTTTGTATACTTAATTCAGTGGAACTATATCTTCCTTCTGCACCACCTTATGTCAAATAAACTAACTCGTAATAAAATAAACAGATATTACATCTAATTTGAGATGAATTTTTTGTATACTTAATTCAGTGGAATTATATCTTCCTTCTGCACCACCTTATGTCAAATAAACTAACTCGTAATAAAATAAACAGATATATTTGTTTTCAAGGTATAAGAAAGTTATGTATCTCAGCTATTTAGTCTGTTTCATGATTATCATTCTAAGAGAATCCTTTGTATATTACATATGCAGCTGCTGTAACATTATGTCTAATGCAGTCTTTAAGCAACATAATAGAAATCTCTTTAAATGGGAGAGTATTTTATCTTCCTGATTCCATATTCATATAATTCTGGGTTGTGTTTCTTTGTCCTAAAAACCAGGACTGTAATCTACCACCATGGAAGTTCATTTGATTTTAATAAAGTAAAATCTTCCAAATAGAAAATTTCAAGATTAATAAGGATAGCAGGTGGTAGACCAGAAAAACAGACCAAGCGGTAGAATATGAAAAAAAAAGGAAACAGCAAGAAGCATAAAAAGGAAACATGAGAATACAGAAGAGCAATATATAACAGAATGTGTCAATGGGATTAATCCCTTAGTGAAAAAAGGTCAGATTTTTATACACATACAGAAGCTCAGCAATAGCTATGTGTTTCTGTAACAGACATTTGTAGCTAACGTCAGAAGGCTGAAGGCAAAGAGGTTGGCAAAGATGTACTAGGAAAATACAATCATGAAGACAAGGGTAACTCTATTAAATGAGGTAAAGTTGAATATGGTGGGGCCAGGGAGGAAGCATTCCTCCCTGGGAATAAAGAATAATTTTATAAGGATGAAGGGTATAATCCAATTACAAGAGATAACTGTCAAGAAACTATACATGAAGCAGAGTTGCCATGCATAAAGCTGAAACTACAGAAAATAGAAGAATAGCACACACACAGCAGTATCGGGAGAGTCTAATATACTCCTTTAGTGTCAGCAGGTAAAATAGTAAAAAAGTAGAACTATAGAAGATTTCTTAAAGTAATAATGTTGAGCTAGTAAGAGACATACTGGGGTTGTTACCTATGATGAAGAATATGCCTTTAGTTTAGGTTGGGCTATGTGGATAACAAACTCTTAAGTTGGAGATATATGTGTAAGAAGCTTATTGGGGAGTTCTCTCAGGATCAACATCTATGGGGGAGTAAAGGAAGTAAAAATGGATAGAGGGAGAAATTGAGCTGGTTGCAATCACCACAAAGGCCTCAGCTGGTGGTGACTCCACTGGCCCTTTATCCTGGGAAGCATCTTGACCTTGGAAAAGGTAGCTAGCTAGCTCTCTGTGTCTGAGGGCTGTGCCTAGAGAGATTTGCTGAAGATTGTCAGCAGTCACCATTCCCAGCAGCAGGAAGAATAAGTGCCTGAAGCCTGAACCAAGGATCTGTGCAGGCATCACAGAACCAACCACAGGCCACCTCTTGTGCCACTTGTTCCCACTTGTTTTGTACCGTAAGTTTTAGAATGTTTGTTTGGATTTTTGTTTGCTCTCTTCTCCTGAAGCAACTTCTAAAAAGTTAATGTGATAAACTACAACCATCATTTTTATAGCTGGCCTTGAGGCCACAATTGGTATTCGTCTTTGCTCTGCTACTCATTCTAGATTCACCTACCCTTGGCTGGTACCTGTGCTGATCTGAGATTGCTCACTTGGTAAAATAACCTGACTTTTCATCCTTAGGGGTTCAGTGCAAGTCAGGGTTAGGGGTGGGTTTCCATACAGTCACCCAGAGACCCAAGCTGATTGAAGCCGTACCATCTAGATGGTTACTGGTCACTGTCAGGGGAAGAGAAGGCTGGGTGGTATGCACTGGCTTTTCTATGCTTGGGCCTGGAAGTGCAATGCATATCACTTCTGCTCAGAGCCCATTGGCGGAGCTAGCCATAAGGACCTGCCTTGTAAGAATATTAGGAAATTTGGGGAGAGCAGAGTTCAGAATGGTGGTGATCCCCAGTTTCTGCCACAGTCTGCCCCGGGAGAGTCTAATATACTCCTTTAGTGTCAGCAGGTAAAATAGTAAAAAAGTAGAACTATAGAAGATTTCTTAAAGTAATAATGTTGAGCTAGTAAGAGACATACTGGGGTTGTTACCTATGATGAAGAATATGCCTTTAGTTTAGGTTGGGCTATGTGGATAACAAANTTTGGATGTATGTCTGTGTATTTTAGTTTTATTTCTAGCTTATTGTTCTTTGAAGGGTATTATTACATCTAATTTGAGATGAATTTTTTGTATACTTAATTCAGTGGAATTATATCTTCCTTCTGCACCACCTTATGTCAAATAAACTAACTCGTAATAAAATAAACAGATATATTTGTTTTCAAGGTATAAGAAAGTTATGTATCTCAGCTATTTAGTCTGTTTCATGATTATCATTCTAAGAGAATCCTTTGTATATTACATATGCAGCTGCTGTAACATTATGTCTAATGCAGTCTTTAAGCAACATAATAGAAATCTCTTTAAATGGGAGAGTATTTTATCTTCCTGATTCCATATTCATATAATTCTGGGTTGTGTTTCTTTGTCCTAAAAACCAGGACTGTAATCTACCACCATGGAAGTTCATTTGATTTTAATAAAGTAAAATCTTCCAAATAGAAAATTTCAAGATTAATAAGGATAGCAGGTGGTAGACCAGAAAAACAGACCAAGCGGTAGAATATGAAAAAAAAAGGAAACAGCAAGAAGCATAAAAAGGAAACATGAGAATACAGAAGAGCAATATATAACAGAATGTGTCAATGGGATTAATCCCTTAGTGAAAAAAGGTCAGATTTTTATACACATACAGAAGCTCAGCAATAGCTATGTGTTTCTGTAACAGACATTTGTAGCTAACTTCAGAAGGCTGAAGGCAAAGAGGTTGGCAAAGATGTACTAGGAAAATACAATCATGAAGACAAGGGTAACTCTATTAAATGAGGTAAAGTTGAATATGGTGGGGCCAGGGAGGAAGCATTCCTCCCTGGGAATAAAGAATAATTTTATAAGGATGAAGGGTATAATCCAATTACAAGAGATAACTGTCAAGAAACTATACATGAAGCAGAGTTGCCATGCATAAAGCTGAAACTACAGAAAATAGAAGAATAGCACACACACAGCAGTATCGGGAGAGTCTAATATACTCCTTTAGTGTCAGCAGGTAAAATAGTAAAAAAGTAGAACTATAGAAGATTTCTTAAAGTAATAATGTTGAGCTAGTAAGAGACATACTGGGGTTGTTACCTATGATGAAGAATATGCCTTTAGTTTAGGTTGGGCTATGTGGATAACAAACTCTTAAGTTGGAGATATATGTGTAAGAAGCTTATTGGGGAGTTCTCTCAGGATCAACATCTATGGGGGAGTAAAGGAAGTAAAAATGGATAGAGGGAGAAATTGAGCTGGTTGCAATCACCACAAAGGCCTCAGCTGGTGGTGACTCCACTGGCCCTTTATCCTGGGAAGCATCTTGACCTTGGAAAAGGTAGCTAGCTAGCTCTCTGTGTCTGAGGGCTGTGCCTAGAGAGATTTGCTGAAGATTGTCAGCAGTCACCATTCCCAGCAGCAGGAAGAATAAGTGCCTGAAGCCTGAACCAAGGATCTGTGCAGGCATCACAGAACCAACCACAGGCCACCTCTTGTGCCACTTGTTCCCACTTGTTTTGTACCGTAAGTTTTAGAATGTTTGTTTGGATTTTTGTTTGCTCTCTTCTCCTGAAGCAACTTCTAAAAAGTTAATGTGATAAACTACAACCATCATTTTTATNGGGTTGTTACCTATGATGAAGAATATGCCTTTAGTTTAGGTTGGGCTATGTGGATAACAAACTCTTAAGTTGGAGATATATGTGTAAGAAGCTTATTGGGGAGTTCTCTCAGGATCAACATCTATGGGGGAGTAAAGGAAGTAAAAATGGATAGAGCGAGAAATTGAGCTGGTTGCAATCACCACAAAGGCCTCAGCTGGTGGTGACTCCACTGGCCCTTTATCCTGGGAAGCATCTTGACCTTGGAAAAGGTAGCTAGCTAGCTCTCTGTGTCTGAGGGCTGTGCCTAGAGAGATTTGCTGAAGATTGTCAGCAGTCACCATTCCCAGCAGCAGGAAGAATAAGTGCCTGAAGCCTGAACCAAGGATCTGTGCAGGCATCACAGAACCAACCACAGGCCACCTCTTGTGCCACTTGTTCCCACTTGTTTTGTACCGTAAGTTTTAGAATGTTTGTTTGGATTTTTGTTTGCTCTCTTCTCCTGAAGCAACTTCTAAAAAGTTAATGTGATAAACTACAGCCATCATTTTTACAGCTGGCCTTGAGGCCACAATTGGTATTCGTCTTTGCTCTGCTACTCATTCTAGATTCACCTCGTAAGTTTTAGAATGTTTGTTTGGATTTTTGTTTGCTCTCTTCTCCTGAAGCAACTTCTAAAAAGTTAATGTGATAAACTACAACCATCATTTTTATAGCTGGCCTTGAGGCCACAATTGGTATTCGTCTTTGCTCTGCTACTCATTCTAGATTCACCTACCCTTGGCTGGTACCTGTGCTGATCTGAGATTGCTCACTTGGTAAAATAACCTGACTTTTCATCCTTAGGGGTTCAGTGCAAGTCAGGGTTAGGGGTGGGTTTCCATACAGTCACCCAGAGACCCAAGCTGATTGAAGCCGTACCATCTAGATGGTTACTGGTCACTGTCAGGGGAAGAGAAGGCTGGGTGGTATGCACTGGCTTTTCTATGCTTGGGCCTGGAAGTGCAATGCATATCACTTCTGCTCAGAGCCCATTGGCGGAGCTAGCCATAAGGACCTGCCTTGTAAGAATATTAGGAAATTTGGGGAGAGCAGAGTTCAGAATGGTGGTGATCCCCAGTTTCTGCCACAGTCTGCCCTTCTGGTTATCAAACATTTCTCTGCTTCCTTTATTCCACATCTCCTTAAGGGAGATAACCCAAAGTCCCATTCCATCAGGGCATTTAGCGCCAAGTGATACACAGTAATGTCTACCTCATTTCCGGGCATTGTTAATTTTGGTCCGGAAGCATAGGAACTGAAATGACCAAATTATCTGGCTACCATTATCCCGTCCTCCCCCAAATACCCTAGATAGAGTGGTCATACAGGGCCAAAACAACCACAGTAAACAATCTTATTTGAAAAACTGAAAAATGCAGTCACTAGTCAGTTGTAATTGAAATTCTGCTGGGCAGACATTGTGAGTGTCTCTTGCTCTGAGGGTGAGGGATATTCCTTGATTAGGCCTTGAATCTGATCTCTGATACTGGCTCCACCCTGTGGGAGAGTTTTCTATTATCATTCTGGCTGAAGGAGTGGCTCCCAGGGACATCCTTTTCTCCTAGTTAAAAGTGGAGGAGCAAGAACAATGCTACATGAAGCACCGAGCCCATCAGGAGAGTGTAGATGCATACTAGGGCAGTTGGAGATATTTACTGAGCATCTGCCATACTTTTTTTGAGGGGTCTAGTAGTATATAGCTTTTCCAGAATAGCAAGCCCCTGAAATTCTTGACTGTTCCCTTTCATTTCTACTTCTAAAGGTGGCCAATTCTTTCAGATGCATCCAATAGCCACCAACACACACTACTGAAGTTTTGCTTTCAATCTCTTCTTCTACAGCAGAGGTCAGTTAACTTTCTGATAGTAAATATTTTAGGCTTTGCAGGAGATACCATCTCTGTCACAGATACTGGTCTCTGCCATGACCACTTTTGTGACACAAAAGTAGCCACAGACAGTATGTAATTGAATGAGTGTGACTGTGTTCTAATAAAACTTTTTTGACAAAAGCAGGCAGACCTTAATTTGCCAATCCTTGTTCTATAGCTTCTGGTTCATTATGCACGTGCTGTGCAGGTGACAGCCTCATAAAATGTTTTGCTACTATGTAATCTAGATCACCTTTCCAACCTCTGATGTTACTAGTTTCCATGCTGCTCAATTGCTGAGCCATGATCCTGTGTTTTTGTAATACCCTATTGGCAACAGTTTTGGTGCTAGTCAGAACAGACTAGGCTATGCTGAGGTAACACATGAACCTTGAACTCTCAATGGCTTAACACAACTAAGGTTTATTTCCCACACTACATGTCCAGTGTAGGTGATGGTGGGTATGGGGACTCTACCTAGGTGCTCAGTAACCCCTTCTGCCAGAGGGTCGACTGTCTAGAACATTCCCAATCACGAAAACAGGAAAAGAGACTACAGGAAGTTGTGCACTGGCTCTTCTGTTCCTTGCTCCCCACTCACATCCCATTGACTAAAACTAATCATGTGGCCCTTTCCTACTGTGAGGAGGCGGGAAAAGTGTGGGGAAAGGGGGGAGATGGGATGTTAGGTTAGTTCCAGTAACTCTGCCACAAATTCATTTAAATTCCAAGTTACTCTTATATATAGTTAGCAGTGTTGGTAATATCTGTAAAAAGGTACGTATTGATATGCAAGGATGAATTTCAATTAATATTCTTTGAGGCATTTTTGGTATTTTTTAAACAAAATATTTATTTCTAAAAAGTAATTATATTTTTCTCTTATTTTTTCCAAAATAAATCGTTGAAGATTGGAATCTTCTAGATTAGATTGCACTAGAGTAAAGAGCCAGTAATCTTCAACTGAACATGAGACTAGACAGTGAAGTATTATCAAAACTTGTGATATTTATTCTTGAAAATGGAGTGTTACTTTACAGATATATTGTAATTTAGAAATATTAACAACATTATGTTTACAGAATAACAGTAATGAAAATTTTTGTCTTCTGTTTCACTAAGCCCATTGATATCTTTGTAGATTTAATTTCATAAAGTCATTAGATTGCGTATCTTTTAAACTCGTCAATGCTTGCCTATCAAAATATGTTAAAGACAACATATATATGTTTCTGGATTTAGATAGTACAAGAGTAATCTTTGACTTTCAGGCCAGCTTTTTTTCCCTTTTCTGTTAATCACTATTATTTAATATAGGTACTGCACATCAGTACAGGTAATGCAATGTATTTGTGCTGTGAATATATGCTTTCTTTCTTCTTTGGTTTTGTAATAGGATTCATCATGGTTAATAGGAAAGGATGTTCAGCATGAAGCCATGAGTTTTTATGCCCCTGCCTGCCTTTTCATGCGTTTAGCACAAAATTCCTTAAGGTCGTGGTCAGGTGGAAAATTCTTTACAAAGACATTATTTAGTAGTATCAACAGCAGATAATTTTATGGATTAGTGGCACCAAGAACATGTGTCTCTCCTCTACAGGCAGACAGAAATTTTATGAGCAAATTTGTGTGATTTCAGGTGGGTAATCAGGGATGGAAAGACTGATAATGACTATTTCAGTCCTTTAGAACTGAGTATCTGCCAATCTGAAAGGTCAAGTAACATTTGCTAGGATTAGCAGAATAGCTCATTGTTGATTTGTAATATTTCTATAAAACTTATTGTGATTTTAAAATATTTTTTAATACTGGCAATTTAATATGCAAATGAGTATAAATACTAACTTATGACCCTTTCTTCTACCATAGTAGTTCTTAAGTGAGATTTGAGATGCCTTTCTAAATTCTTTTTACTCTGTATGACCAAAAATTTCTAGCTAAGCATAATCTCTAGCACATAAACTGTTTCTAACTTCTCTAATAGTTGTATTTATTCATAAATTTAAAATTCCAGAAAGCTGATTTCTCAGGTTTGCCTTTTTATGATGAATATTTGCAGTGATATTATGAGAAAAGTGAACAATTAATATGAATTATTTTACAAGCAATAGAACAATCGTGAACTGCAAAATCTTTGTATATACATAGCAGTCTTTTTTTTTTTTTTGAAGGACTTAAAACCCAGCAATATAGTAGTAAAATCAGACTGCACTTTGAAGATTCTTGACTTTGGGCTGGCCAGGACTGCAGGAACGAGTTTTATGATGACACCTTATGTAGTGACTCGCTACTACAGAGCACCTGAGGTCATCCTGGGCATGGGCTACAAGGAAAACGGTCAGCATACACTATTTATTTGAAATACTCTCCTGATTTAATTTCTTTTGTTCATCAGATTTCTTATGTAAATACTTAAACTGAAATACATGAAGATAAATGTGTTTCACTGTTTGAAATGTATATTAAGAATTTAAAAATATATATTTTGTCATAAATGTTTGGAAAAACTTCGGGGCCTTATTTATTTAAATGCAAAAATATAACATTAGTACTAGCATTAGATAAAGAATTTGTTGTCCTGATTTCTGAAGCAAACGGTATGCCCTTTGCTTGCCTGTAACTTGAAAATGAGCATTTCTAACATGGACTCAAGGAAGTATATAGTACTGATGGTTTATTCTTAGTAGTAATCCTAGTATGCATTAGTGACATTTACCCATATTTCCAATTCCACCATAAAACTAAAGTTAATAGCAGTAGCACTTAGTGTGTACTTTAAGAGCTATAGTAAAGCCGTTCTGCAAAGGTGATAGATGATTAAGGTGACCTCTAGGAGGAAACAATAATGTTGGATCAAAGCCTTGTGTCCAGTCTTAAGGAAATGGTTTATAGTATATAAGACATATATACTATAGTATGGGTATATTCAATTATATTTATTACCTTTGGAATCAAGGTTGAAGAAAATTATCTTGCATGTAGGTTGTGAATTTAAACAAATTTTATACGTATACATACATACATTTATATTTAATTTAGGAAGAAATTTTGTTGAGTCTCAGAAATTTAGGAGATGATGAAGTCTGCATGGGATTTTATTGAATTAAACTGTAACTTTTTAAATATGGTGACTTCATCCAAAATACACCCTAGAATAAGACCTAGACAAGGAACCTGGAAAAGCAGTTCACTTTGAATCAGGAAACTGTATTTATTCAACCTTTAGGACTTTTTTTTGTTTTTAATTAAAGATACCATTGAACTGAGGATTTTAATTAATTTCTTTTTCTTTTCTGAGCTAATGAAAAACAGATACTTTAAACACTTATTACCAATCTTTTATTCTTAAGTAGACATGCTATTCTGTTTTCTTACCGTACCTAAAATTTGGAGGGTTTTTATTTGAGAATTAATATTTCAGGCGACTAGCATGAAGATTGCTTTTTCATTTGCTGTGAAACCACTGATCCTCACAGCTGTCGTGTAATGTTTCAGTGGCCTATAAATGTGATCTGGGATAGCTCCCTACCAGAAATTAGCACCAAGAAAAACTATCATATAAAGAATTGACATGCTTTCCTCTCTTAGATAATAATTATGTATGCAGATCATCTTATTGTCTCCTCCCCCCACCCCAGGAAACAGTCAAATGTAATACTTAATCATGATAACTACATTAGCCAGCAAGGTTATACATAAGGACTTCTTTTTAGTGACCACCCCTCCCCCACCACCATTTTGGCAACTTCATTTTATCTGCCTTTGCATTACCAGTGACTTTAGAGCATTTTGGAAAGTGTGTTATAATTGGAATATGTTTTAAACTGCCTAATTGACTAAGCAGTTAGACCCTTAAAAGTTAGTTTTCTGTATGAGTCAGCCTTATCATGGTTTTTGTCTTCGCTGACCCAGATATCTCCTCTCATGCTTGTAGCTTTCAAAATTTGTTTAAAAATATGTTTTTCTGATTACCAACATAGGTTATGTCCTGGATATTTGACTAAAGTTTGCCATTCTCTATAATATCTATAGGGAAAAGTTATTCTAATAGATTCTTGCCAAAAATGAAAATCTTAGAAAATATTTTTTTCTGATGGACTGATTTATGAATATTGACTTTTCCTTTAAAATTTTACCCTTGAAAGTTGAATTATATCATAAATATAAAAAGATGTGTATAAATTTTAATATTAATTTTAGGAAAACTTTAGTTCCACAGATTTCCAAAATTAATTCCCAGTTTAGCTCCTAAGAGTCTTCAGCGAACTGGCAGTCTTCTTATAGGAATGTATAGACTTTAATTTCCTGAGTCCTCTAACATAGGAAAAGTCCTCTGACATCCATTCCTGTCCTTACTTCTTTTTCTTTTAAAGAATTTGGACCATCAAACTTCAGATGCAAGTTTTTAAAGCTTTTCCTTTTAAATTGCTTATTCTTCCCTCTTTTCCTATTAAACTGCATTTATTCTCCTCTTTGATATTCAAACCCAAAGCTATAAAATGCCAGGGTGTGTTGTTAGTTTTAATAAACCGATGGAGATCCCAAACTTGTCTGTTTCTGTATCTAGCAGGTTCTTTTCAGCATTAAGGGCTCCCACTTAAAGTTGGCGAGGGTCAGTAAGTCTGCTAGGAGACTCTTTGTAGATAATAAATCTATGGGAAGGAACTTTCGTACCCTATTCAGACAAGACTAATTTATTAAACCACAAACAGTTTGGTTATATGGGTGTAAAAAACAGTCAGGAAACATGAAATATACTTCTTTTATTAAGTTTTCTTAATTCATTAGTTGTTCATTCTCTATGCCCTTATTCTTTTTGGGATAGCAAGGTTAATATAGCATGATTTTGCCAAGAACACAATTGACTTTTCGTTCAGAATAAACATAGCATTTCTCAATTAAATAAATTTATGAAATCTAGCTTGAAAATTTCTGAGGAGCTTTACATTAACTTTATTGTAATAGTTCATACAGACATTTTTTCTATTAAATATTTTAATGTGCTAAATTATTTCTGCTCATGCTTTTTTCTTTTATTTAACTTAAAGAGAGAGTGTAATGCACAGTTAAACCTCAAAGTAGTATTAGGATTTTATTTTTATAATTTTACTGTTTCATGTACACAAAGTTTATGTTTGGTTCTATTTTATATTTTATAAACAAATTCTCAGTTTACAAAATGTACATATTTTTTATTTATGTATATTCTGTGCATAGCTCTCACTTTAAAATTGGATATGTGGTTAAAATGCCATACTTTATGTTTTCTTTTGTGAACCAAAGCCTTTTGGAAAATATTTTGTGTTTTAAATTATTCCATTATCTAAAATTAAAATCACTTTTTTCTTTCTGTGATGTTTTGCAGTTTTTATATAATGCAGTCATATTATGCTTCTTTGATTTTAATGACCTTTTGCTTTGCTTTTCCTTCTTTTGTGCTGCAAACATATAGTGGATTTATGGTCTGTGGGGTGCATTATGGGAGAAATGGTTTGCCACAAAATCCTCTTTCCAGGAAGGGACTGTATCCTTGTGCTGCTGCAGCAGTTTAATTAGTTAGGTGATGAACTTCCTTATGTTATCTAATGAAAATGAATATGCTGCATTTATACATACGGGTTTTTTAAACAGATGTAAAGTTTGTGGCTGTTATAGTTCAAAAAATTTTTGATATAAGCTGTGAAATACTTGTAGGCTGCATCTGGCAGTAGAACATACAGTCTCTGCTGGTAGTCAGAGCACATTCACTGTCACTCATTTTTATTTTATACTGCTTTTTATAATTTTAAAGTATACATGGTGTGCGTGATTTTTTTTAATGTTTATATTTTGTTTTTATTTTAACCAAAATCTTTATGTTAATGTCATTGCATTTTGTTTTCAGTTGACATTTGGTCAGTTGGGTGCATCATGGGAGAAATGATCAAAGGTGGTGTTTTGTTCCCAGGTACAGATCGTATCCTTATCTTTGGCCTAAATTATAGTTTCTAAAGGTCAAAATGTATGACAGTACTTCAGCTTGGTTAGGCATAATGTTTTTTGTGTCTCCCTAATATATAAGGTATTGTTAAATTACTCTTTCAAAATACCACCTGCTATTTGACATAGACTTTCCTTTTACTCATTTATTGTTTCGTATGTTAATTCCGAAAATTGCTCAAGTGTACTTATCCACAATTATTTGCTGGCTTTGAGTTAATTTTTTAAAGCTAAATCAAAAATCATGGCTTGCATTAAAAATTTCTATTAATTATACACTTGAATAAATCTAGAAATACTTGGACTTAATAGGAATTTTGGAATTGCCTGTTGCTTCTGACCATTCTTTCATTTTATCCTCCCACCTTCTTTTTGTTAATGTTCTGTATGTTTTGTGTCTTTTGGTTGTTGTCTCATTACTCAACATAACATACCCATCATTTTGTCTGAGAATTTCAGCAGTGATAGTTTTATATGGTGATGATTAGATTTGGATTCATGCTTTTAATATTCATATTAACGGTGATCTGTTATGTGTTTATCAAGTAGTAGCACTTAGAATTGTTTTAGTAGGAGAAATAGGAAAAGCCGTATTCATTAGGTTACAATGAATAACCTAGTTTTAGGCCTTTGTCTTCAGGAACATAAAGACAAGTATGAAGGAAACCAGGGAATCCTAACCTTACAGCTCATCAAAATACTGAATCTTTTTCATAAGTTTCAGAGTTTAAAAAAAATAATTATTAACATAAGCTAAACAAAGAAAATGCCACTTTGATCCAAGCCATTATTTTTATTGCAACTGGTTATTTTCTGTTAGTATAGAAAAATCAAAAAAGCAGGACGGATTATGGAAGTATTTAATATTCTCTAGAAAATGCATTCACATTTTCTGATAAGCTGGAAGAAAAGGCAAATTTTGTATATTAGATTGTGTGCAATTTGTATTTAGAGTATCTATGGATAGTAATTATCATTATTCTTTGAGTCACTTATAATTTGTATTTAGAATTTGTGAGTTTAACCTTCTATTTCCATGGTAAAATCAGTTTTAGTATACATGCAATAAATAAGGTTAACAAACGCTTATTTATTGATCATTTCTGTCCACCTACAGTCTTTGCCTTTTGCAAGGTGGCTGCGAGATATAAAATTTATAACCGCCACATTCTTTCTTAGGATTTTAAAAATTTTCCTTTTCTTGAAACTAATGTGTTGAACATTAGATACAGAGTACTTTTCTTAGCTACCTTGATATTAGATATTGATCAGTGGAATAAAGTTATTGAACAGCTTGGAACACCATGTCCTGAATTCATGAAGAAGCTGCAACCAACAGTAAGGACTTATGTTGAAAACAGACCTAAATATGCCGGATACAGCTTTGAGAAACTCTTCCCTGATGTACTTTTCCCAGCTGACTCAGAACACAACAAACTTAAAGGTACTTTTTACACATATATACATTTAATTCCTGTGTGTGTGTGTATGTATTCATATTCATATTCACATTCATAGGGGACATAACCCAAGGTTGTTTCTGGTTGGTGGAAAAAAGTGAGGTTATAGTAATTTTTATCTTTAATTTTATATTTTTAAATCATATATATGACCTGATTTTATAGTAAAAGCTGTTCTGTTTATAATTTGAGAACCTTTACGAATATGCGTACATTAACATAATTGTTTTTGCAGCCAGTCAGGCAAGGGATTTGTTATCCAAAATGCTGGTAATAGATGCATCTAAAAGGATCTCTGTAGATGAAGCTCTCCAGCACCCATATATCAATGTGTGGTACGATCCGTCAGAGGCAGAGGCTGTAAGTTCTTTTCTTTATGCTTGAAGAAAATATTTCATTCTTAGAATTACAGTAGGTTTGGAAGAGACCTTTCAATTTTAAATAAAAATAAAGATACATGATGATGCTGTTTTTCTGTTTTTGCATGAAGAGTACCTTAAGCTAAGGGCATATCCAAGCACCTCCTACACAAAATAAAATTACCCTCTGCTGTTTTGTGTCTTTTTGCCTTGAAACCTGATCAGAGGAGCTAGGATGTTGGACGTCCTGAGGGAACATCCTAACTTAGTTATAAAACAAATTATTGTATCCAAAGCACAGCAGATTTCCATGATATGGATAAAATGTGACAATTGCAAAAGCTGGAAGAAAAGAAAAAGACAGTTAAGCATCCATCTTTTTTCCCTGAAATTAAGGAGTCTTCCAAAACTAGTCTATAAGAAGGTGTTGAGGATTGATAAGTCTTGGCCTAATGATGCATTTTTTCAAGTGTTCTATCTGGCTAATATTTCAAATAATTATAAGGAGCTTATATACTCCCAGTACACTGATTCAGTTACTGTTGTTTTTCAGCCACCACCAAAGATACCTGACAAGCAGTTGGATGAAAGGGAACACACAATAGAAGAGTGGAAAGGTAATGTTCACCAGATTCTTAGGAAACCGAAAAGGGTTCTGGTTTTTTATGACTTGTTTATCATGTTAAGGAAGTTAATGATATTTTCTGTTTTTCATAACTGATACTGGTAATATTAATATTTTTACAGAAGTGGAAAGTAAGTTTCCTTCTTTTTTAATCTTAATTTCCCAAATTTCTTACCCCAGACACAGATGCATTAGTGCTTTCCTTGTGTTTTTCCATAGCTGTGAATATACACATGTGTTTGGTGTCTCCCATCTCTCCTCTCCCACACATTTTAGTCAGAGATATTGTATAGTGTGTATGCTGTGCACACTTCCTTTGTTGATATAACCATTTATCATGAAGATTATTCTTTCTTGGTCTGCATGTCTACCTCATTTGGTTTTAATAGCTGAGTAGTGTTCTGCTGTGTGGGATGTGTCACAATTTCTATATCCAGGTCCCCCTTCAAGAGCATTTAAGTTGTGTCCAGTCAGTTTCTGTTCCAAACATCTCTGCAGTATTCATGTGCATGTGTGAGAACATACATGTAAGAAAAATCCTAGAAGGAGATGTGGTGAGCCAAGGGGTGTTTTTCATTTATTTTCAAACTACTCTCCAAAGAAATTGTGGTAGTTTATACTTTCCTCAGTATTGTATAGGAGTGTCTGTTTACCCCCAGTCTCACCAACAGATTGGGTTAATTTTTAATCTTTGCAAAATCTAATATGGTAGTTTTATTCTATTTTATGAATGTGGTTGAACATGAATAATGCTTTGATAATCGTGTAAATATTAAAATGTTTTTTAAAAGATCCCTTGGTACATTTGGGCCAGGTAATTTCTAGATTCTGTTTACCTCCATTTGTGTTGTTGTCATTTAGTGTTTTGCCCACTTATGTAGTTGTGTGTCTTTGGGCAAATCACTTGACTCCCTTTTTAACCTCATCTTAAAATGGAAGTAGAAAACCTGTTATTAAGATCTGAGTATTTAAGTACTGGGAAGGGAAAAGGGATTGGGGAGGTATAAACCTGAAAGATAATCCATCTATAAATTTATTTTGGGAAAGGATTTAAGAACTTAAGTCTTTCTTCTTAGGCATAACTGGAGATTAGTTTTCTCCTGGTTGACTGTGGGAGACTCATGGTTAGCAGAGCCCAGTAGAATGATAGAATTGGATAGAGCCTAGTGCGTTTGAATACATAATAAGAAATGTACAAGGATGTAACTCTGGACCCAGAGTATGTATTAAAATATTAACCTGGTTATATTATTTTTATCTAATTACAGTGAACATTTATGGTGTTTCATAGAATCTTAATAGGTCAACAATTGTGAGCCACAAAGAAAGAGAAAACACTGCCATTTGTGCTGTACTATTGATGATAACATGTAATCAGTTTCAGAGATATTAAACTGTGACAAAAGTACATGATAAAATCAATG
>NW_007726369.1:135922-151672 GCF_000696425.1 Galeopterus variegatus | reverse complement strand
GACAACACAAAGCCGAGGGTTGAGATCCCCTCACCGGTCATTTTTTTAAAAAAAAAAAAATGAAAAGTCCATTATTTGAGACAGTTTTATACGTTAGCATACTATCCTAGTGAATGGCACTTCCTAATTGGCAAATTTTAAGTAAACGTAATATCATGAGCTAAAGCAGTTGTATTTGTTCTTAATTTATAAGTGAATAACCAGAATCCTAGACAATACTTGGTTATTGTCACAAAATAAGTCATTGGAAAAGGACAGGACTTAAAATTTCTAGACATTTTCTGGATTCTCAGTTAAAGCTTGCAAAGAAGATTTAGTAAATTAAGCTGTTAAAATAATATTGAGTTCTTGATTATGTATAAAAACAGAAGGAACAGTCTTTGATAAATCAAATTATTAGATAATCACAATATGATTTCTACTTGATTTTAAAAAGTAGATTATTTTTCCCAGTGGATTACCTTCCTATCTTATTTTGGTTTGGCTAATATTAAAATGAGTTTACCTGCTTTGAGTATGTAGAGACTCATCTGAGAGGGAAATGACCCGGATACCTGATACTAAAGATTTTCCATATTGTTGCCATTCAAATAAAGTTCAGATAAAACACATATTTTTCTTAAGTACTTGATTTACAGATTAAAAAGTTAACTAATTACAACTCATTTAGAAGTCAATTTTTATCAGATTAAGGAATTTGTATAATATGAAAGAGATGCTGAACTACAGGCATATATAAAAAGTACGTATGGTGGAAACTTTATGGTTCGAATGTTTCAATGCAAATCTTAAAAGCTAGCCAGTATACTGTGTATGGCATGTATACTATACTGTTCAGTCAGAAGAGACTCATTTTATAGTGTCGTATTTACTGAACTAAAAAGAATATACTGTGTCAGTTTCAGTCTGGCTGTGAACCTAATGGACCTTTCTAGGGTCTAAAGGGTTATGACCTTTCTCCTTTCCCTCTCTTCGATTAGGCCTGAGATGCTCAGCTTGCTTTCTTTTCCTGTTTCAGCTCCCATCGCAGACTCTGTCCCTTATGGTTCCATTCCTTTCTGTCTCCCGCTTTACTCTCTGTTACCCTAAAATCTGCCTCCCACTACCCTGCCTATTTCTTTGTTGCATTTCAAGACAAGCTCTCAGAGGACCTTTCATATACTTAAGTGTTTTATTGCTTTTCATTACACATAATGGAGGGATAATCTCAAACACCAAGATGCCGGGTTCGGCGGCATTGGTTTTCAACCTGTTTGGTTTCAGCGTCAGAACAGAACCTCACCCTCACAAATTTTGCTCTTTTGCTGTTCAGTTTGAAAACCATTGTTTTTATTACATGTCTTTCTTTTTGAGAACTTTTTGTAACTTGTATTATTCAAATTTGGAATGGCCTGTATTTAGTGATCCTGTGGTTCAGAAGTACTCACCTGGCACCTGAACTGCCTTTAACATACGAGGGTACTTCAAAAAGTTTGTGGAAAAATTCATATTGTCTTTTGTTTTTATTTTTCCACGAACTTTTTGAAGTGCCCTCATGTTCCCCACACCCCACTGTAAGTCACTCCTGCTCCCTTCCCAATCCAACCCCTTTGAGAAGATTTCTCTCTCTAGGTCAAGTATTCCTATTACTTGTTAAAATCCAGGAAACGCTTGTTAGGTAGTACTTTTGGCAAAGGAAACAGTTAGCCCCTACTTTATTTAACAAATCCATGTTTGTATTTATCAAGTATTTATTAGAATGAAAATAAGACCTTAGTTTACCTAACTAGGCCACTTCAAGTTACCCTGGCAAGTCACATAACCTTGTGTAAACTGGGGCAGTTGAACAAAGGTTCCTTCAAATTAAAATGATTTTGTTCTTTGTCTTGGTCTTTGCTTTAAAACAAGATGTACAGAGTATTGTTTGCACTTTTTCTTTGTAGTGAGAAGATAACATAAATAATTTTTTATAGGGCAATAGTGTTCAACCTTTTTTTACTCACATGGTTCTTTGAGGGTCTCTCTCCAAGAAAATGCAGTATAGACAGCCCATTCATGGATCTTGCTACAGGATCATTTCGTAAATGTGGCTTGGACTTACAATTCTTGTCTTGAACTGAAAAACAAATTAGCAGAAAGGACAGAAATGCAGTATAGACAGCCCATTCATGGATCTTGCTACAGGATCATTTCTTAAATGTGGCTTGGACTTACAATTCTTGTCTTGAACTGAAAAACAAATTAGCAGAAAGGACAGGACTCCAGGTTTCTAGACATTTTAAAGATTCTCACCTCAGCTTGTGATGAAGAGTGTGTTTTGTTGAATATAATTTGTATTTATCTTTAGTGAGCCTTCTAAAGCTAAGAGAAAAATTATTGACCACTAGGGGTAGTCAGTACAGTGTGAGTAGCTCGGTCTACAACTGTCTGCAACTGATTTGCTGTTTTGTTTCTCATAGCACAGGTGCAGCAGTGATCAATGGCTCTCAGCATCCGTCATCATCGTCGTCTGTCAATGATGTGTCTTCAATGTCAACAGATCCAACTTTGGCCTCGGATACAGACAGCAGTCTAGAAGCATCAGCTGGACCTCTGGGCTGCTGTAGATGACTACTTTGGCCTTGGGGGGGTGGGGGAGGGATATGGAGTTGCTTAGTCATTAATAGAACTACTTTGAAAACAATTCAGTGGTCTTATTTTTGAGTGATTTTTCAAAAAATGTAGACTTCATTTTGTAGTAAAGTAGTTTATTTTTTTTAATTTCAAGTGATGTAATTTAAAACTTAAGTTGTGTTTTAAAACAGCAACAAAACTGTATTGTATTTTTTGCTGTAATTAACTGTATAATGTAAACCTAATTATTTTATCATGGTTTAAATTTTTTGCATATTTGCTTTATCTTATGCTGCTGTTTTTTTTTTTTTTACTGAATTTGTAAGATTTTGTTTATCAAAGCAACTATTATATGGTGACTTGCCTATATCATGAATTATTTAAGATTTTTATAGTTTTTTTATTAGAATGTATTTCAGATGTTTTGTTGATGTTACTATCCTTCAGGGTTATGTGCTTATCAATGAAATAACCCCAGATGAGTGAGGGAGAGTAACCTGTAGCCAGTTATATTCAGGAATAACTACTGTAAATGATGAACGTGTTAAGAGACCTCCAATATTTGCTACTTGCCAATCCTAATCTAGTTAACAACAAGTGGTAGGCAATCCTACCTGAATTCTGCCAAAAAACCCATCATCTAAATGGCAGAATAACTCAGAGCATGTCTTTGAAGATGCTGGGTGTCTACTCCACCTTCTTATCTTTTCACCCCACCCAACAAAAGTCAAGTAAAAAGAACATGGTGTATTCTGCAAATTTGTGGCATGCTCAAAGCTTATGATCACATAAAGTCAAGAGAATACTTCATGAATAACACATTTCAATGCAAATAAACAGATGGTTCACTTCTACTAGCTATGAGCCTGTTTTTGTATATACTGAGTTGAACTACTCAGGCTGTAGGTCCCAGCAATGGTCTAGATTCTAGTCTTTTCCTTTCCTGCACCCTTGGGCCCTTGAACCTTTCTGGTTTCCTATTACTTGGAGTGTCAGTCAGTTGAACACCAGTTCTCATGGTGTTTCTGGCCATTTGATTCTACCTGTAGCATAATCATATTTATACTAGCTGTCAGGAGGTTCCAAAGCCTGCTTAGATTTGTGTAGGTGATGTATCAAATGAGCAATATACCGTTCATCTGAAAATAGTAGCACACAGCCATATGTAGGATATCATTTTCTAAGGACTATTTCTTCACAATGAGCAGAGCAGGCATAAATGGTGGTTATTTACTCTGAGTCTTTCATTTTTCCATACCTAATTTTCAATATGATATGCAATGTGGATGTTGAGTAGTGTAAGAATGGTGCTGCTCCTGACAGGTGTGTTAACTGTTTACATTTTATATCTGCAGAGTTATTTTCTCTATAACTGAATTTTCCCTAAGTAAATGTCATTGAAGTTTCATTATTTCTGAAATACATTATCTGTAATGACCCCAGGCACCTTTTGTCATCTCTGGAGCAAGAAGGATTTCATGTAATGAACTGGGAAGTGCATACTTAAATAAACAGCAAGGTCTAGGCAGAAAGCCCACTGGAATTCATGACCAACAGGAGCAAGAACAGATGCAGCTCAACATGCTATGTCTGGAAGTTCGCTTGGCGTTTCATTCATATTTTAGTGCAAAATTCCTTTTAATTAAGGTATTTTAGGTCTTTGTTAACGTGCAATATTTAAGATTAAAATACATTAGCCTTTTTATATACTTTGAAACAGCAAGTTTGTTTTTGATGGTTTAAAGTCATGATTTCCAACCTCCCAGCCTTTTTATCAATCTCTTTTCTACTTATACAACATGGTGCATTAATTTTATTAGGCAAATTAGAGTTTTGAGACTACAGCACCTCTTAAATTGTAGGAACACAGGATTGGATTCATGAATTTAGCAGCAATTTGAGCACAAGTGCGTTCTCAGTTTTTATTATTTGACAGTTTTATTTTCTCTAGCATAAATTATGTCACTATTGCACTATAACAGCTGAAGTGCTTTCGGAGGATTCCCATACAGAAGATTCCCATATTCTGTGTTTGCTTATAAGCCATCTCTATTGATACAGATTTTGGTTAAGCAAGGAAAACCAGGTGTTCTGACTATCATTTGTTGTAAATGCCAGCTCCCATTTGCCAACCATCATGTTTTGGTTGAAGTCGAAGAAAACAAACTCTTGTTACTTAATTTGTTAAGTATTTTAGTTTACATTATATCCTAAAAGTAAGGTCTGTTTATTATATGTTATGTGCCCTAGGTTTTTAAAATACAGTATCTAAATATAACTTACCCTCTTCGCTTAAATTCATTAAGCTAAATATGTATTGGTTTGTTTTTACGTTAGTACTATTAGACCATCTTAAACATTTGTGATTTTTTTTAAAGAGAAATTACAAATAACATTTCTATCAAATAGGACTTGTGTAAAGCCACCTTTCTTATAACTTTGGTTTTTCAATTTATACACTTAATATACTTACTGTCTTATTATCAGAAAATTATTTGACCAAGATTTATTATTCAGCTTTTTAGGTTAGGAAAGAGATGCTAATTCTTTCTACATATGTCTTCCTGGTTACTGTTCTTTTACTCTCTAACATATACTGACCATTTATAAAATGATTGTGTTGTTGGGATGGCTTAATTATAATGTACATAAATAGAGCATCTGGGCTCTTTCATAGTGTTTGCTGAACAGTTTTCATTTTGTCACGCACCTTTGGCTGCTGATTGTTCCTGGCATGCCCTCTTCCAAGTTGGTAAAGGCACCATTCATTCACACCAGACTTCCTAAGAGAAATACCCTCCCTTTAAATGCAGAGGCTACCACACACACCCTTAACAATACAGAGAAGCTTGATTGTGCATGAAACAGCAAACTTTCCTGAAAACCTTTTTATTCTGTTCTGTGCTAATCCTGCTGTGTTGTCCAAAAAGATGAAGGCGAAGAGGACATCAGTGTCTGATAGTGAAATTGGCAGCAAGCAAGTGAAGTTGTTTCCTTGATTATACATGAGACTTGGTTTACACTGTCGGCCAGTATCCGCTACATATATGAAGACTTAACTATCAGTGTTGCCTGGGCACTAGCCTGTACAACATTTTGAGGTAAAAACGTAGTATATTTTCAGAAATACTGTTGTAGTTTGTGAGTGTTGTTCATTAGTCACACATTAGCTGTAGAGTGGATGCATGAAGCCCCGTGGCCCCAGTAACTTTCTCTTTACCAATAGAAAAACCACCACCATTTTGTCATTAGCAGCTCTCTTAAATGTTGCTTCTCCATGTCCTGTTGCATTTTAGTGTGCATTGTGTTTCAATTGATTTCTCTTAGGTTTTTCCTGAATCAAAGGAAACTTTTCCTTAGTAGGAAGAAAGATGAAGAGGTAAAGGGCATTGAAGCAGAAATGTATAGTTTGGGGTATGATTAGAAAACTCTTAAGGAAAACAAAAGTCCTAATTGATTTCAAACTAACTCTTAGTTAAGTGCTCTTAAGGAGAGTCCAGTAAGAGTAACACTTTCTGGCCATTTCTGGTTTAGATTCTCTTTGTTACTGAAACTTTGGGGAAATATTACCTGTGGATTAGTTTTGCACAATGTTCTATTCTAACAATGACTTACAAATTAAACTAGGTCTTTATTGAACTACCTCACACTAGTTTTCTATGCTTTCCCAAGTAAGCTATTGCCCTTACTGTTAGATCTTTACTGAGTGTGAATTATAAATGTGCATTAAATACTTCATAGACAATGTTGACACAATACCAATAAGTATGTAAAATATATACCTTTCATCAGTAAGAGACACTCACGTGTAAAATGTGTCACTGTGTATCTTGGAAAATTGTGTTAGATGTGCTTGTTGACATTATTACTGTCTGTTTTTGTAAGTAGAAACCTGCTCGTCATATCAGTCCATTCTTTACATTTTACAAAAGGAATAAATCTTAGTAAATTTTGCGAAGAAATAAATTACTTTTGTAGGCCCAATATTTGGTATATTTTTAAGAAGCTGTTAATCTTTTAGCCGAATGATGAAGTTAAACTGAAGTAACTGCCTGAACTGTGACATCTATTTTCTCATTACAGTTTATCCTGTTCAGGTGTTCAAACCTGGAAACCTATGATAATTGACATTTGCTTTTCTCCCTAAATGATGTCATCCCTTCTCATTCCTCCTTCCCTGTGTTCCGTTCCCTCTCTTCTCCTCTAAACAAAACGAAATGGGGCACTTTGTAGGGAATGCTAAGATCATTATTGTGGTTTTTAATCATTCATGCCCTAGTCATTAAACACGCACCACTGGAATGTAAACAATGTTACCTAGTATGTCAATTGGTTATAATATTTTAAATAAAAAAGAAAAAAGTGGTATGAAAATTATGAAATAAGTTTTTTCATTGAAAATGAAATATAAATTTGTGATAAGATGTTTTTCTTGGCAATTTTAGGATATCCTGTGGCTTGGGATAAAAGGGGTATTACTAGGTCAGGTTTCTTAGATTTGGATTTTATATGGATTATAAAGAGCCTGAACTATCACCCTGGTTTTCTGGTTGATCTAGTCTTGCTTTTCTGGTATTCAAAATCACTAGAGAAACTTTATCTAAAAAAGGCACTTTGCTTCAATGCCCTTAACCTAGTTCCATGTGAGAGAGCAGCCATCGTGTCCACTTGGCAAAAATTGGTATTTAAAACTGGGGTCTGTTTTAGAATAAGCAGGGAAATTCAGATTTGAGTGTTTCCAACTGTCGTCTTGCACATAGATTTCCTCTTTGCCTACACTGAGTGGGCTGCTGTGCCGTCCCAGCCTCTGTGTGAGGACAGTAGTATTTAAAACTGGGGTCTGTTTTAGAATAAGCAGGGAAATTCAGATTTGAGTGTTTCCAACTGTCGTCTTGCACATATATTTCCTCTTTGCCTACACTGAGTGGGCTGCTGTGCCGTCCCAGCCTCTGTGTGAGGACAGTGCTCCATCTTGCTGTCCTTGCCATCCCTCCCCTCACCTACACTCACGCTTCCCTTCTGCAAGGAGAGGCCTCTGACCTGAGTACTGCTGCTTGATCAGCCCATGTGGTGGCTGACACATTCCGTTTCATCGCAGTCGTTGGAGAAGCCTCCAATGAGAAACAGTGCCGAAAGAATATTCGGTTTAAATTTTTCTTTTAATCATTTTTTTATTTCCACCAATTATAATTTAATTCAGATACTGCCTTTTCTTAGGGTTGTTCCTAAAAAGGTTCATTAACTTTATGTAAATGAAGATTGATTTATACTGATTTTATGTTTAAAAACTTTTTTTTTTTAGCTGTTATAGATTATACACCAGTAATCTTTGGACTTCATTTGGAACTAAAAGATAATTTCAAATATGCTGTGTAAATGTTAGGTTTCTAACATGTATTTCACTTAATGTCATCGATTAATGAATGCACATATGTCTAAGAATGCATACATGTCTAATGCATATTATGTGTGCTGGAAGCTGGGAATGAGGAGAGAGAAAAATGGATGATGTAGTGTAATCACCTTATTGAAATAGAGAAACAAGGACCGTGCTGAAGGGACACAGGCAGGAGGGATTGGCTAGAGGAAATGAGGGTTTTACAGAGGAGGTGTATCTTTATACTCTGTGTAAGGAAGGTTGGGAGAGGAAGGTAATCCAGGCTAAGGGGAAGGCAAGAAGGTTTAAAAGTAAATGCATGGGCAGGGAAGAAATGGGCTAGTACGTGAAGAAATAGTGGGAGGTAAGACTGAAAAGTTGAGGGTTCAGAATTGAAATACTGAGGCAAGCTGAGGATCAGAACTGGAAACATTAGGAGTTGTCTTTATTTTGTAGGCAGTAGGAGCCTATCGTGGTTTGTGAAGAAGTGGAGGGCTATGACCAGACCTTTGTTTTAGGGGGTCACTGACCGAGGGAGCAAGTCCAGTTAGGCTGGAGGTGTGGAGATGGGTGGCTGGAAGCCAAAGATACCCACTTGAGAGAGCAGAGGGAAGGGAAAAGAGGAGGCTCGCTTAGATGGGGTTGACTGTACACAGATGAAGTCGCCGAGATTAGCATTTGGAGTTGGGGGAAGATTTTGAGCCCTAATTATTGGGCAGCACGCGAGAGGTTGTGCAGGGACAACACATCCAATGTATCTTTCAGTTTGTGCATCCCAGTGGGAAGGGTCTATGGCTGAACACGTCAGGTGCAGTATCAGCTCTCCACTAACTGTTCCTGGAGTGGGAGGAAGGGGACAATTGGTTTGCTCCCCTAACTGCCCACAGACCTCCAGTCTCTTGGTCTCTTCCCTCTTCAGGTCTGCGTCATCTGCCCTTGTGCCATGTCATTAGTATCACTGTGCACAGAGAAGAAGGTAAGGGGAGGGTTCCTGTTGGTTGTAATGCGTGTGAGCATGTTAAGAGTTACCTGTGCACAAAGAAGAAGGTAAGGGGAGGGTTCCTGTTGGTTGTAATGCGTGTGAGCATGTTAAGAGTTACCTGGGTACATGGGGGCATAGTTCTGACTGCTAAGGACTGACTGAGAGGTGAAGCAGGTGCTTTTGAAAACTTAGCAGGAGATGTAAAGAAAAAATCTCGACAGTGTCTTGAGAGAAAAGAGGGGTAGACTGAGGAGTCAGAACAAGTTAAAAGGGAGAAACGAAAGGCACATGTGTCTGGATGAGTCACGGTCTTAGAGGGGTTGGGATCTCCTGTCCAGGTGAGCCTGAGCCCACGATGGAGAGTTTAGGTCGCCTTGGGCAAGTTGCAACCTCACTGAGCCATGCACCGTTGCTTCATCTTGGCACATGAGGATGGGAGACACAGGGCTGCTGCGCTGATTGGCTTCATGTACTTGTGTGAAAATAATCAGTGTAATTGCCAATTTTAGCCTTGGAAAGGAATAGGAATGGTTTAGGATATGGAGAAATGCTGAAGAGAAAGGGAAGCATTGTGTGTGGTCTCATATCAGAGAACTGTACGCTGTGCCCCCAAGTCGTCTCCGTCCCGAGTAGTCGCAAACTTCCTGTGGTTGGTAAGAATAATTCCTCATTTGAGGGGATGCCTCAAAATCATTACTGAGTTTTTACTAAGTATTATAACGATTAAACCTCTTGTTCTGGTTCTGTTCGGCGTGTCACTCCCACCGCGTCCTGCCCGTGCTGGCTGAGCCTCCTCACGGCATGCGCTTTCCATATTGTGTTTGCGCCTCTGTCGTCTTGCCCACGTTTTGCCCACGTTACCTGTTTTAACTCCTCGTCACTTAAGGCCCTGCTCTGGTAAACCTCTCTGTCAGTTCTTCTTTCACATAGCCATTGCGTATGAGCTTGCTTGCTGTGTTCATTTATTCACTCCCCGTCTGTCGCACAGAGAATTGAAGACAGCAATGTGCTGTGTGCTTCTTACTGTGTTATTGGATGGCACCCCGTGTGCTTAGCTTCCACCCGTGCCACACTCTGGAATCCCCGCGGTAGGAGAGCCTGTCTTACCCATAGATAACAGTGTCTGGGGAGTAGGCATTCAATAAATGTGGGCCAGGTAAGCCAAGGACTAGGACCTATCTCCTATGCCCTTTCTATCCCCTAAAAATGCAATATTCATGGCCCTGGAAATGTGGTATGAGAAGACTGCACACACCAGGAGAAATTACCGTAGTCATGTGAGCAGGGGCTCTGATGCCATATGCCCAGGGTAGAGTCCTGCCTCGCCCTGGTCGCCTCTCTCCCAGCAAGCTACCTGAACTCTCCGTGGCCCTGCTTTCTAATCTGGAGGACGGGAAGCCTGGAGTAGCTTCATGGGGTGGTTGTGAGGATTGGGTGCGCTGGCACACGTGGAGCAGGATCTAGTGCATGCTCAGTGAATGGTGGCTGCTGCTACTGTGACTCGCCACTGTCCTCGAAAGACATTTGTGCTGCGGAGGTGTTTTTAAATCTAACAGCTATCCCTCTCGTCTCTTTTCATGGCAGCTATGTGTTTAGGCAAACATTCCCAGAGTTTGATATGAACTGAATACTATTTTGTTTTCCCTTGATCTGATGTGCTGGGAGGAAAAGAGATATTCTAGTACCTGGACCCCGCCCCCTCAAACGTGCAGCAGAACCAACGAATCCACAGGTTGTCCCTGAGAAACTGCCCCAATCCCCACAGCCACCATGAGGCCCAGTCCCAGGAAAGTGCTTTTCTCTACTCCCAGCCCCACATGGGTTGGCCCCTGCCCCTTGTGTTATTTACCATAGTGGACAGATGCTTATCAAAAGCTAAGTGAAAGCAGGAAAGAAGAAATGATTCCATAAGACGCATCTCCACCAGGGTCTGTCTGGCCAGCTGCTGCTGTGTGGTGCTGGTTCCCAAAGTGGGCAGGCTCTTCACCCAGCTGTTGGGTGGGGTGCTTGTGATTTGTGACGTAGTAGGCTTGAGGGGCTAGGCTGTAACTTCTCAAACCTGGCTCCAAAATGGAACTACTGGGTTGTTTTAAGACACTGATGCCCAGATAACCACCATAGAGATTTAACTGTCATAGAGCAGCGGTTCTCAAACTTAAGCTTGTCAAACATGGCGGTGGAGCCAGGATCTGCATTTGGGTAGGCTTGGAGACTTCACATTGTAACCGCTGTGCTCTACTGTGAATAAAGGGTTTCCTGTTCAAATACATTTGGGGCTGCTACTTAAGGTAAGCATGTTCGTCATTCCTGAAGGCTTTTCAAAGATGGGTAGCATGCATTTCTGCAAACCTCCCTGCAGCCCCTGTGCTCTGGCTTCTCGTCTTCTCTCAAAGACCAACACTTCCTTTCTCTTGCCTTTCTGCTGACTTCGTCATAAGTCTCCCCTTCTACTGGATCATTCTCAGCGGTGTACAGCCATTCTCCAGTAGTTCCCATCTCTAGAAAGCTCTCCACTCTACCACCCTATTTCTCTGCTCCATTCACATCAGGACTTCTGGAAAGATTTGTGCACGTGTCCCCTTTTCCATCCCTCATTCCATCTTCAGCTTCTTCCTGTCTAGCACCTATATCACTCGATTCCCATGTGGTCTGGAGCATTACTTCTCTGACTGGTTTCCCCACATCTGCTTTTGACTGCCTAAATTCATCCAATCTCCACCCACTGGCCAAAGGAGCCTTGTTAAAATGCAAGTCAGGTTCTGGCCAGTTAGATCACTCGATTCCCATGTGGTCTGGAGCATTACTTCTCTGACTGGTTTCCCCACATCTGCTTTTGACTGCCTAAATTCATTCAATCTCCACCCACTGGCCAAAGGAGCCTTGTTAAAATGCAAGTCAGGTTCTGGCCAGTTAGCTCAGTTGTATGGAGCGTGGTATGATAACACCAAGGTCCAGGGTTCTGTCCAAAAGCTTTCAAATTCTTCCCTAACTCACTTAGAATAATAATACTTATTTATTTTTATTTTTATTTTTTGTCTTTTTCGTGACTGGTAAGGGGATCGCAACCCTTGGTGTGGTGTCACCCACACCGCGTTCAGCCAGTGAGCGCACCGGCCAGTCCTATATAGGATCCGAACCCGCGGCGGGAGCGTTGCTGCGCTCCCAGCGCCGCACTCTCCCGAGTGCGCCACGGGGCCGGCCCAGAATAATAATACTTCTTACCATGGGTGATGGGCCCCTAATGTATCTGACCCTTGCTAGCTCTCCCCATGGCCATCTATACTCTAGCCCTTTCCATCCTAGGTTCTTTTTGCTCATGGGCACCAGCACTCACGCTGCAGTGCCACCTCTTCTGCCTGGAGCTGTCTTGTTGAATGCATAGGCCCCACCCTTTAGGTCTCAGTTCAAGTGTCATCTCAGAGAGGACTTCCTGACCAACCCATCAAAAATAGGCCCCCTGGAATCATCTTTTTTCAGAGCACGTATTACAAACTGAATGCATCTTGTTTATGTTTTGTTTACTTTTTTGATGATCTGTCTTATTCCATTAGAATGTAAGTTCTATGGAAGCCGTGAGCTTACTGTCTTATTCCCTCTATCGCTACATGAATGGAGAGCCATGGGAATCTCTATAGTGGGTATAATATGCAGTGAGGAAATCCTGTCCTAAAGCATAAAGGTTAAGTTAGCCTATCCCACCTCTCCCACCAGTCTTGGCCTCCTAGCCTCCATCTCCCTCCGCTATACCGTGTACACACACACACCCTTTGCTCGAGCCTATGCATGCAAAGTGCCTAGACCTGTTGGCACAACACCCGTTTTGTGAGGTTATCCCCCTTTTACACATGGAGGAACTGAGACCCACAGAGCTTAATTTCCCAGTGGCCTGACAGCTGCGGCAGAACAAGCCCGAGCTCTTTGCTCTGTGCCGGAAAGCTTTCCATGGCATTCTCTCCCTACTTTATCACAGACCATGACACATTTTGAGAGCCCCATGGGGTTCACTTATCACAGGGCTTGGTGGGAGATGGAAGTAGTAGCAATGTGCCTGGTGGGAAGGGACATTTCTGACCAAGGTGGTGGTTCTTGATGGACACAGGCGTGTGGAGGGGCAGCAGCAGCGGTGTGGGGCAATGTCACGGCTGCTTGACTGGGAACACATAGGATGTGCGTCTCTTCGTGACAGAGCTACTTAGGATATTGGGAGGGCTCTGCAGGGGACCGGGCTCCTGCAACAAAAGGAGTTGGAGAGGATTCGTGAAACACGTTGTTACTGACGCCATTTAATACGCACAGGCCGAGGACACATGGACACATGGAGTCTGGACTGTTACCGCACAAAATGAATACGGTTTATTCCTGGGTCATCATTCAAAAGCCAGTTAAAACAAGGAATTCCCCCTACCCCACCTCACACACACATACAAACACTCGAAATTGTCTTCTCATTTTTTTTGAAGTACATTCAATTGTCAATCTTTTAATACAAGCCAACTCCTATTTTGTTTTCCCATTTGAGATCCCACCTCACACACACATACAAACACTCGAAATTGTCTTCTCATTTTTTTTGAGGTACATTCAATTGTCAATCTTTTAATACAAGCCAACTCCTATTTTGTTTTCCCATTTGAGATTTAAAATTTCCAGTTTTTTTCTTTAAAGTCAAACACAAATTTTAAACACTTTTGAAGCAATCTGAGAGCAGAATCCTAGATTTTTGCCGATTTTCCACTATTGCATGGTTGATTCATTAATTACCTAATTAACAATTAGTTGATTGACTTAATTACTTAATTGACGATATTTTTAGCAACTTGCCTCTACTGAGTCTTTCTGAAGCATTCCATTAGGTTTTTAGATATGTAATTCCCTAACTGCTCATGTTCATAATTTATTGGTTTACTTAATTTTAAATTATTGCAAGAACAGGTACAACTGGAATCCACAGGTTTGGGAACAAGTCTGGTGAATGTAACTCAATCAAGGAGGGCAGAAGTGATGGGCATGGGGGTGCTAGGCCAGAGCCCCCAGCACGGGTCAGCCGTTGTCCTCTGTGTGCCTTACAGTCAGTCAGAAGTCAGATGTTTTACAGACAGGATGGAGAGCGCTGGTTACATAGAGACCGGAGAATAGAACTGAATATTGCAAATTAATTTTCAGATAAAAAGTGCACCTGCAGATCCTAGCCGTGCCTGCAGGGGGCAGACGTGGCTCAGGAGTGCAGGAGCTGTTAGTCTCCATCAAGGCCCTGGCAGGAAGCTGAGCCCGTGACAGTGCCAGTGGCTAAAACAAGTCAGACAACCTCCCTGTCATCATGTGAAACCTCTTGTCTACTCTGCTCCTTTGATAACCTAGTGGCATTTTTCTCTCCAAGTCAAAGTTGACAGAATCCCAGGAGTGTGGTGCGGGCACTCAGTAGCATATTATTTATTTAACACATATTTGTATATGTATTAGCATATATATATACTGGTGTTCCCACCTAACTTCTCCAAGCTCAGTTTCTCCTCTGACTGGAGACAACGGGCCCCATTCCTGTCACGCGGGGTTGTTGTGAGGAGTAAAAGTGGCCTCATGCTCTTGTTGGGTAGAGGGAGGGCCGTGCTTCACCTTCGGGGAAAGCTCCAGTCACCCAGGTGGTGGCCTCCTGGGCAGTGGGCCCAGGGCAGGGACGGATGCAGCGCTCCACTAGCCCGTTCAGAGCTCCCAACAGACCCCGACCGCTGAGGCTGCGGAGGGCCCTGGGCAGGCACCAGCCTCCTGGTGGGCGAGGACCCCAGTGAGCAACCGGAGACCCGGAGACGTCATCGGTGTGTGTGCGCTCCAAGGTGGGGAAGGAGCATTTCCCGGGAGCACCGAGATGCTGGCATTTCAAGCACTGGCCATCTTAATGGGCCAGGGCTTGTCACAGTTTATACCTCACTTTAGGCAGATGGGTGGTTAGGATTGAATGACTTCTCCAGAGACAGTGGCCAGAAACTGAGGAGCTTTGGTGACACCATCATCCCCCCCCCAAAAAAACACTGAGTTACTACACAGGGGTAGCAAGAGGCCATGTGTATGGACACTGGGCAGGAGCTGGTGAAGGGCCGTGGCACTGGCATTGCTGTGCTCAGAGGCCACTGCTTTGGTGGCCGCTAAGGCACAGCTGAGTGGGCTGTGTGGGGAAAGGCTTTCTTGAGGAATTTGCCCTAACAGAGCCTTGAAGTCTGAGGATAAACTAGAGGAAGAGGGTGAAGGGGTGTGGATGGGAGAGGATGGCACTCGTCACGGGGTGTCTGGAAGAGAGATGGGGGCTGGGGCCAGCGTGAGGCGGGGGCGCCTGGCTCGGCTCTCCTGCAGACACGTGCCACATCCACCCTGTGCCTTGTCCAGGGTGCAGAAGCAGGCCACACCGACTCACAGGCTCTGACCCTGGAGCAGAGCTGGGGCCAACCAAAGGGAGGCAGGTCATGGAGGACGGCCCAGAGGACCTCGCAGGACAGAAGGCAGCGGCAGAGGCCCAGCTGGCTCCGAGGGGAAGGGAGCGAGGAAAGGCATCTGGCCTCGGGCGTGGACGATGGAGCTTAAAGCGCACAGATTTGCATAATTCCAGCACACGTGTGGTATGTCCAGCACAAACGGACATACTGGTGTGGTACTGCCATCAGAAAACAGCATCAAGATACTGAGACAGAAGGAGCAGTTTCCAAGACAAGGGCATTAAAGGGTACTGGTGAGCTTTATGGAGGGTGTATTTGGTACACTGTTCTCTCCATCATGATGCTGGAACAGCAACAGTGTGTGTGAGGAGGAT
>NW_007726369.1:127187-135297 GCF_000696425.1 Galeopterus variegatus | reverse complement strand
GTACTGGTGAGCTTTATGGAGGGTGTATTTGGTACACTGTTCTCTCCATCATGATGCTGGAACAGCAACAGTGTGTGTGAGGAGGATTCTGCTGACTTATTTCCCTACTCAGGAAAGTTTCTTCTTAGATTAAAAACAAAGGAACTGTAGTTATAGAATTCAGATGTGACTGGTTAAGGAATAAGAGAAAAGACAAGCATTATTATCCCATTAAATAGAGGCTCAAAGGTATTAACGTGCAACTGAATGTCATGGAAATACTGAGGTACAGCTCTAGTTTCAAACTCTTCTTCAGTGACAAAGCCGGGGGCACCTCAGGGAGCTTCCCGTCCCTCTTCTGAATGCCCCCTGCTTTCCCACCCAGGCACACCCCAGGGGCTCCCAGCCCTGCCCGCGCACGAACAATGAGTCAGTTAATGAGGCACGTGCTTTCAGAGCAGATTTAATAAAGAAAGCAAACTGTTCCTGGTGGCCGCCCCAATCCTGGGTGCCATGCCTTTTGGCGGCATTGGGGATTTTCCTGGGTGAGGGGCTGGCTGCGGCTCTAGGTATCACCCCCTTCTGACACCCGCCAGGCCCTGCATAGTTGCAGCAGTGTTGGGATCCTATTTGGGGGTATGGGGTCCTGACGGTCCCCACAAGAGTGTCAGGATCTCTCTCTCCAGCTGGCTCCAGGGCGCTTGGCCCCGCTGGTGGCCCGGCTCGAGCTACAGAGACTTCTGATTCCTCCTGTGGCCAGAGGCCAGCTCTGCTGACGGGAGAGACGAGCAGACAGGGTAGGAAGTGAGCTTTGCGCTCCTTTTACTTTGGGGCTCGGGTGCCTTTTGCCCCAACAGTCAGGCTTCCCAGGGTGGAAAAAAACTCCTCCATTTCCTTCTGCAGCAGCTGGTTCCTCCTCTCCGCGTCCTCCCGCGCCCGCTCCGAGTTCCGCAGCTTTATCTCCAGCATGGTGTACTTTTTCTTTTCCTGGTCCAGCTCTTCTTCTAACCGGGACATGCGCTGTCTCAGGTCAGCACGACCTTCTTCAATTCTTAAAAATCAAAAAGAAAGACATTGATTCAGGCTTGGGCTGGCTGGGCACGCCAGGCAGGCAAATGTGGCCTGCTGTGCACATGGCAGGACAGGGGCGGCTGGCCAGGCCTGGCCCATGCAAGGGAGGGACCTCACGGGCCCCAACCACTCCTCCCAACAACCTGTCACTTTACCCTGACCAAGCCAGGCTTCCCCACGGCCCGTGATCCAAAAATGCCACCAAGAAGTGCACTTTCAGCACTGGAGGCCTCCTGAGTTCTCACTAAAATAAAAACACCAATTGTGCCTCCAGCAACCGCCAGTCACCTGTCCCACTGAGGGACCACCTGCCAGATGGCTGACAGCACCACAGGTTCCTGCAAAGTCAGGGGAGTGCAAACCATCCCTGCACCTCTGCTCTCGTGCTCTGCCTCCTGCCCACTGTTCCTCACTCCAGTCCCCAAGCTCACACCAGACACTGTGCCTGCAGGGAGCCCCGTATGGCCAGTCATGTCCCTTCCTGCGTGGACTTCATGCCCCAGCTCAAATGTTCCCCCTTTGTGACACTTCCTTTGGTCCTCCCCACAGGTCACAGCAGCACTCCTTTGTGCCACCACAGAACCTACACCCACGCCTCTGTGGAGGTTTACACTGCTTTGAGCAAAGGTTGGCATGTCTGTCTTTTGGACCAGACAACCAGCTCCTGTCCATCCCGGATGCCTGAGCCCGGCCCCTGGAAACCCACACACTGGAGTCTAGGGCCCAGCTGGGTTACGTATGAGCCACATGGCTGTGGGCAGGACACAGACTGCACTGAGCCCAGCGTCCTCTTCTGAAATGCAGAGGGTAACCCTGCCCCAGAGCGTAACAGTCCCCAGGAGCAAGGAAGAGGAGGTGTGCACAGCACAGTATCTGCAGCGCTGTGTACGTGCACAGCACGGTCACGTCCCCACCCCACCAGGAGAGGGCGCGGGCCTCCAGCTGATCACGAGCCCAAAGGGAGAAGACCGCGGGCCTGCCTGTCCTCGTGCTCTCTATGCCACGCCTTGAGCGACCTCGTCCAGAGTCAAGACTCTAAGCCCCATCTACTTTCTGGCAACTCTCAAATCTGTGCATCGAACAGTGAGCAAAACCCACTGGCTCTCCCTTCAAAATACGTTCAGCATCTGGCTGCTTCTCCCCATCTCGACTGCTGCCCCTTTGGTCCGTGCCACTCACCCCCACGGGGCCTGAGCTTCCCACAGTCCTCAGCACATGAGCCAGGTGCCCCTGTCAAAGCGACGGAAGTGCTCAGGACCCTCCAGCGCCTTCTAATCCCATTGTCATCTCCCTCCAGATAAAACCCGGAGCATCGCCCAGGCTAGCGGGCCCCAGCCCTGCCCTGCCGCCTCCGGCTCCCCTTCCTTCCACACTGATTCCTCCTTCTCCCCCACCCACCTTCCCACGTGCCATGATTTTTTAAAATCTATCTTGTTTATGGTCTCCGTTCCCCTGCCCCCCATATAAGAATGGGGGCAGAGAGTTCGGCGAGTTTTGGTCACAGCTGTGTCCCCAGATCTAGCATAGTGTCTGGTACTACACAAGTATCAGATGCTCTTTGAGGAACTCCAGAAGGAGGCCGACGCCCATCCAGGGCCCAGGGAGGGCTCTGAACTCTGGGGAGGCAGGGCAGGGAGCTGGTCCTGCCACACGCCCCCACCCCGCCTTCCTTCCCGTGCTCGGAGACCCTCCATTCCAGACAGCCTGCCAGGGACACGGGACAGGCCAGGAGCCCAGGCGGCCTGCCCAGAGCCCACCGCCACCAACACTGCGTCTCCCTGAGAAAACGAGCCTCTGGGAACGCGGACCGGGAGGCGGTCCCCAAGTGGACAGGAGCCTGGGGGCCGTGTGTTGACAGCTTTCCATACAGTAACACGAGGGCACCTCAAAGAGGTCGTGGAAAGATTCTTACCACCTTTTAATTCTATTTTTCCCCAAACTTTTTGAAGTCCCCTCGAACTTCCCACACACCCTGAGGTTTCTGTCTGTGACTTGTCTTTGGCAGTTTCACCTTCCACTGCGTCTCTAGAGGGGACTCGACAGTCACTTCTGCCTGGTCAATTCCCAGCCAGGACATGTATTTGTGTGTTTTCCCCACAATTTCATACCGCGGGTTTTACTTGCGCTCTTTCCTTTCTCCTTGGCTCAGCTCGATCCCATTGGTCCTTTAAGAGCTGGCTCAGGCACTGCCTGCCGTGACTTCCCCGTCTACCCTTGAAGTCCCTCTCCCATCTCTCCCCAGCACAGGCGTGGCGCCTGCACACACCCAGCACTCTCCGTGCCCAGGAGACGGCTGCCGGCACAGCCACAGGGCCAACGCTGCCCTTCCAGCTCGCTGTGCAAACCTGGGCTCTGAATGAGAAGCAGGAGTGACTGATGGACGAAGGAAGCCCCCGGGCCGCCAAGGCCCCCACTCATGTGCGGGACCTGGTTCACCAGCACTAAAAAGCCAGAGACGCGGAGAGCAGCGCTGTGTGCTCTCCAGCCCCGCCTGCCACTGACCTCAGTTGGAGAACGTGGCCTCCAGGAGCCCGAGGTTCCTCACTGCAGAGGGGAAAGCACCACGCCCTGGGGAGGCTGGGAGGGTGGAGCCAGGGCCCACCCAGGTGCACGCCTGCAAGCCTGCAAGCCTCAGGGTGCGGTACAACGTCCTCCTGCCACAAGGGTGGGCAGGGGGCTCAGCGCAGCACCAAATCAAATTCCCATCCCCACCAGGCTGACCTGGGGCCTGGGGCCCATGTGAGCACTTCCCACGCCAGCGCCTGGGCTGCAGGTGCAGTACAGACCCCAGGACCCTGCTGCCTGACAGAGGACTCCACGCAGGCTCTGGCTTCAGGCCCTTCCAGCTGCCCGGGCTGACATGCTTGCAGCCCATGCCTTCCACGCTTGCAGCCCATGCCTTCCACAGGCATTTATGGAGTGACAGCTGCATGCCTGCCTTGCAAGCTCCGGACCTGCCCAGATAGGGGATCCCTCCCAACCCCCCGCCATGTCCTGGGCGTGCTCCAGGAAGGGCTGTTCCAGGGGCTGGCTGCTGAGCCCTGCCTCCCGGGGGCTTTCTTCCAGAGCCAAGGCTGCAAGGCGGGAGGCAGATGCGCAGCCAGCACTGTGAGCCCGAGCAGCCAGGCGGCCACAGCCTTTACCTTTTCATGCTCGCCTCGTACTCAGTCCTCTGCCGGCACAGCTCCGCCCTGAGCTCCGTGACCAGGCCCTGGAGAGCCTGGCAGCGGCGGGTGTAGTCCTGGCCGGGGCTGCCTGGGTCGCTGGGCTCACTGCTGCTCACGCCCACCCCGTCCAGGCTGTGGCCCAGGTCTGGGGACCCGCGGTCCTCGCTGCTGCTGGGGAGCGGAGAGGGCTCGAGGGCCCACTCAGTGTGTAGGGAGCTGCACATGGACGAGTCGCTGGCCCTGCAGGCTGTGCAGCTGCTGAGCGAGCCCCGGGCCGAGGCCTCTCCCGAGGACGGGGCCCCGGACCATGCCGTGCTGGCCACGTTGGCAGTGCTGGGGAAGGGGCTGGCCGGGGGCACGTTGTCGTAGGTGGACAGTCTCTGGGCCGACCCTGAGTCCTTGAGCCGGTCTCCCGATGAGGCCCGGCGGTGGCCGCGCAGAGAGGAGAGCCCGTTCATGAGCCAGTTCCCACTGGAGGAGATAATGGGCACCTCCAGGGATGAGCTGCCCCCCTTCGGGCTTCCTGACCGGGACCCTGACTGCCAGAAGGAAGACTTCCAGTTGGGCAGAGTCTGCACTTTCTTCCCAGGGCTGGTGGCAGCAGGGCTGCACCGGCCACCCAGACCCATGGGAGAGGCTCTGGAGAGCATGGCCACCGTGGCCCCGTCCAGAGATGAGGTCCTGTGTGTGGGCAGACCAGGGCCACCAGGCTCTCCCTGGCTGTCCCTAGGGACCTCCTCGGATCCCCATCCCACTGTGCACTGCTGACCCCCACGTGGGGAGGTGGGCCCTTCCAGGGCTGTCGCGGTGAAGAGCTGGCTGTGTTTGTGGATGAGGACAGTCATCAGGTGCTGGACTAGCGAAGTGCCTGCCAGGAAAAGAGGAGAAAGGGCTTGCTGTGAGTGGCCCCAGGTGAGTGTCTCTAAATCAGTCAGGACTGGGGAGCTGGGGCTCGGACCCAGGTGCCTAGCCCTGCAGCCAGGAGCCAGGCTGTTCCTCAAGGGCGCCTTCACTGGTACCTGGAGGAAGGGACTGCCACACACCCTCCAAATCAGTCACAAACAGGACAGTACCCAAGAACGGCCTTCCTCAGACACAGAGCCTCAAGTAGGGAGGAAGCCAGTGCCTCCTGCCCACACCCACTCCATCCAGCTGGCACGATGCCTATCAAGGCTGCGGGATGTGCAGGCGGCAGGTGGAAACTGGAAACCAGCACCAGGGATGTGAGAGTCCTCTCAGCTGCCCCATGTCATCCTCTGTGCTGCTGACAATGGCTGCGCCCAACTGTCCACACTCAGGGGGTCACAGGGCCCTGGGACAGGGAGCAGAGCTGTCCTGTGTCACACAATCACAGACGCACACAATCCCCCTTCTCCTGGAGATATAGCAGCCTAATTCTGGGGACTGCATTCCTGAGGTGGCGACCAGGCAGGAAGAACCACAGTATCTACCCCACAGCCTCATCCCCGTCACCCACAACCAAAGAGCAGAGGCTGGGGAGGCTTTGCCAGGCGGTAGGGAGGCTGGGGAGCCTGGGTGGGCCCTCCCAGTGAAGGCAACTGGGAATCTCGGGAAAAATCACGCAAGGGATTTCTTAGGCCAAAGACGAGGTGAAGCGGGAACTCAGTGAAGTAGGTGGGCAAGCGCTGGCCCCAGAGTTTTTGCAACCAGGCAGCAGGAGCTGGGGCTCTCCTGGCCTCAGGGGCCCTGCGGCTCGATGCCCAACCAGGGTAGGCCAAGTGGGGGCCTGAGCACGAGTGCCACCCCAGGGGCTACACCCTCAGCCCAGGGAACCAAACGGCTCCACACCCGCCCAGCACGCCCGCCTCTCCCCCACGGTCACGCTCAGCAAGGAGTGGCAACTCGGCCCCCATCCCGGCCAGCCTCGTCACTCCTGAGCGGGGACCTCAGGAGTCCCTGACTGCTTGGCTGTCGGTTTCCTGTTTGCGGAGACTCGACTCTCACGCTAACCCCTTCTGGTACATTCTTCCACAGGGCCTGTGAGAGCGGGCGCATTTCTGCGCCAGCCCGCCCCAGCCCTTTGGTAAGTCTGGCTGACCAGCCTCATCTGTGGAATGGGGCAATTTCCCCAGCACGGGCTGGTTGTGCAGATTGGAATCAGGTGATACAAAGAGGCACTTAGGAGCACACTGAAAGCAGCTGCTGTTGCTGCATTTTTATCATTTTATCATTATTTATCATAAAGAGAAATCCCCATGATGTGCAAAGCTCAGACATCAGGAAACTATGACAATTACTTAATCAGAAAATTAAAGCAAAAACGTCTGTGTGTGTTCAAGGGCAAAGATACTGATCTCTCTCATTCACAGCAAACGCTGAACATTCTAATTGCATCTAGTGACCCACTGCTACAGACACAGGGTAAGGTTCCTATGGGGCGGGAGGAGGTGAGGTCAAGAGACACTCCTGCCAAGTCCCTAGAGACAGAGACAGTGCCACCCTAGCCACCCCTCCTGCTGGCCTAGGCCTGGGCTGGAGTGGCTCCGAGGACTTGGCCAGACCAAGATGAGGCCAGACCCCAGCGGCACCCGCTGCCACCTGGCACACCTCCCCATTACCTTCCATGATGGTCACTGGGTCCTCTATCTGTGGCCGTAGTATGTTAGGTCCAAAAACGGTCGCCAGGTTCTGGACGCTCATCTTATTGACATCCGAGTGGGACTGAACTTCATCCAGAAACCTGGAAAGTAAGGAGGCAGCAGCTGGTGAAGAGGCAGATTCCAAGGCCCAATTCCCATGCCCCACCCTGCCCCACCCCACCGTCCACAGGTTTCCACAGCTGCTGGCCACAGCCAGTCACCCCTGCCAGGCTTGGATGAGGGAAGAGCTTTCCAGGGGTCTGGAAGGGCCATCAGGAGCAGAGGTCCCTGGCACAAGCACCTGTCTTCAGTGTGGAAGGAGGAGACTGTGAGGCTCTCCCGCCCACTGTGGAGGCAGATGCCTGGAAGGCCCAGGTCCCCAGGAATGGGCCGGGTCAGGGGCACTCCTGCATGCCCTCCCAGTGCCGAGGACGAGGGCACATGAAGGCCTGTGGTCCAGCAGCAGATGCCCAGGGCGACAGGGTGGTGGAGGTCCCAGAAGGCCCAGAGGGCGTGTGCTCAGCCACACTCAGCACAGCTGTGTGGGGCGGTTGGATGACCCGATGGGGGGTGACAAGCACGGAGCCAGCACAGGACTGGGCAGCCCCCGCCCTGTGCCACTCACTTGCAGATGTATCTGAGCAGGTTGTAATTGGCCTGAGGAAGGTCGCTCACTTGTTTAGCCAACTCCAGAGTCCCCTTGGGAATGAAGGAGGGAAACAGGATTTTAAACATCAGCAGGAAGGTCCGGGTCCTGCTCTGATGGGGGAAGGGAGGCGAGGGGAAGCGAAGCGGGGCCCTGCCCCGGCTGACCAGAGGCTGCACCGCCTCGCTCCCTCCGAGGAGGGGCCAGGGCCAGGCTCTGGCCTCCTGGGGAAGCTGGTTTACTTTCAGGGAGCTGGTGTGGGGGTGAACTCTGCTAGGCCTCAGAGGAATGTCGAGGCCAGCGCTCAGCTCACTTATCAAGGCACAAATATTTGCTAGATAACGACCCCTCGTCCCCCGCACGGCCACAGGGAGGGCAAACAGTCCTTCTCCCGCCCCGGCTGGTCCAGGCTGCACCGGCAGGGCAGGGAGGCAGGAGGGCTGGACCCTCTGACCTAGGAGCAGTCTCAAATTCTTTTGGGAAGGAGGCAGGATATAAACAGATAAAAGGGCTCCTTGTTTCTGAGCCCCACAGCAGGCCTGAGTCGGGCCTGAGAGAAGGCGGTGGGTGGAGTAGGAGCACCCCTGCTGTGGCGGCCAGAGCTGCAGAGCTGGCCCCTGAATGAACATGGCCCACCTCAGGAGGCA
>NW_007726369.1:124368-126187 GCF_000696425.1 Galeopterus variegatus | reverse complement strand
CACAATACACAGAGCAGGATGCTCCAACCTCCCCCCCACAACACAGAGCAGGATGCTCTAGCATCCCCCCCATACACACACACACAGAGCAGGCTTCTGGCCAGCATCCATGTGCCATAAAAAGTCATGAAGCTTCAAGGAGTTTGTGTCCTGACTCCACAAGCCCACCGCCTGGGCAGCCCACCTCCCATGATGGGTCCCCAGGAGCCACTAACCTCCCCCTCGTCCTTGGTGAGCAGCTGGGCGCAGCTGAGGAAGTCCTCATACCTGGCGAAGGGGACCACGGGCTCAGGGAGCTCCCGCAGGTAGAGTTTCAGCAGGGAGGCCACTGTGTGCACGTCCGTTGTGCTGGGGGCAGAAGAGGGCACACATGTAAGGCCTGGGATGCCAGGGAACAGCAGGAGTGACCAATGCCTTGGACTCCCCTCTGCAAAAAGGCAGCCTCTGGTCTCAGGTCCATGCATGTGTGCATGCGGCGTGGCCACATCTGCAGCCACCTGCCCCTGGTCAAGGAAAGGCCCAGGCTGCTTCCAGGAGCTGGGGACAGGGCTCCAGTGGGTGGGGACCAAGGCTCTGAGGCTGGAAGCTCCAGCTCAGGGACGTATTGAGAACACCTGAGTCTGGAGCCTGTGTCAGTCGGTCTGGACAGCCATCTCTGCTGCATAGATGATGTGGGACTCCAGGGTTGATGTCCACTCCCTGCAGCAAAAGCCACAGGGCTCTGCAGGGCAAAGCACACATGACCTGGGCCACTCTGCAGAGGAGGGCCCTGTGACAGCAGGCCATGGAACAGGTGGCAGTGAGGGGTCCCCTTCCTCAGCCTGGTGTCCTGCCCAAGGTCCCCTGCAGGGCGATGTGGGAACTGCCTGCTCCCTGCCAGCCCCCACCAGGTGCTGCCATGCCCTGGCCTGAGCTTGCTCAGTCTCTTGGCTGGAAAGGCACAACTGTGCAGGGCTGCCGAGCTTACTGACAGAAGGCATCTGGGCAGAGCCACCAGGGGCTGGGCAGGTCAGAGGTCATGCCCTTGACCCAGACCTCTGGGTTCCTGTCCACATGTGGGTAGCCTGAGCCTCTGTGCTCATCATGATCTCCAGTGCCCCGTGGGTCCACTCCTAGGCCTGTCTCCTCTCCTAGCTCAGAGCTGCCCAGGCTGAAGTGGGCCGGCTGTGGAAGGCAGTGGCCCCGGGCTAGGCCCTTTCTCTCCTGGGGTCCGGTTTGGGTTCTGCAGTTCAGTTGCTGGACGAGAGCCTCCAGACTTGCATTCCAAGTTGTGTCTGGGCCCCAGGTGGTGCATCAGCTTGTTTAGGGGCCTGGATTTAAACCCTGGCCCTGCATTTCACCCAGGGGACACACTTGGGAAAGATAGGCCTGGGGCAGGAGAGAGTAGCTGTGCCATTAAATTGTCACCGGGCATTGGCCAAGTCCCGTGCTGGTCCGGCCCTGACATTTGGGATTCTGGAGTTCCATATGCCCATATGTACCCCAAATCCATACACTTGGGATCCCTCCTGCCTCAGGCCTGGTGGCTCTTGGTCTGGCTGGGGCCAAGCAGCCCCGTCCGTGCCCCCAACCTTCTCTCTCCAGCCAGGCATGCTGCTGCCCATGACCCCTCTGCCTCCTCCCGGGCCACCTTTGCTGCAGACAGCAGTGGGTGCTTATGGCCCCAGCAAGTCCCAGGTTGAGCCCAGCGGCCCCTTCCCTACATGAACCCTCATGGATTCAGGGGCAGCAGCTGCATGAGTGGGAGCCCTGGGAGAATGGGGGGAGGGAGGGTCCTCAGCTGTGCCCTGTAGAAAGACAAGGGCAGCAGAGCCAAGAT
>NW_007726369.1:122975-124077 GCF_000696425.1 Galeopterus variegatus | reverse complement strand
CGGCCCCTTCCCTACATGAACCCTCATGGATTCAGGGGCAGCAGCTGCATGAGTGGGAGCCGTGGGAGAATGGGGGGAGGGAGGGTCCTCAGCTGTGCTCTGTAGAAAGACAAGGGCAGCAGAGCCAAGATGTGCGGAGCAGAGCCGGCCCTCCCGTCTCCCTTCTCCTGCAGGTGGGGGATGGAAGCATCTGTCTGGGCAAGGGGACGCAGTGGCCCCTCCACCTGCCTCCTCCCCCGCTCCTTCCCCACTCACTGCAGAGGCCGCTCCTTCGACACTTGGCTTGAGGCTTTTTCTTGGTGCTTCTTCCTGAACTCTCCTCGCCCTCCCCTCATTCCTGCCCAGCACCCAAGGAGATTGTGCCACCGGCCATGGCAACGTAGACGCCCCCCAGCCTGAATCTCACAGCGGGCGGCGAGGGCTGCTGGGTGGAGGGGCCAGTGCAGGGGCAGAGAGGGCAGCAGCCAGTCAGTGCACACAGTGCCTGCCCTGGGGTCAGGTCAGTTGTCCTCATCTGTGCAAGCCACAGTGAGGCAGGCCAGCCGGGAGCTCGGAGCTGGGAGCCAGGTGCCCCCGTCTGCAGGTTCTTATCCTCTCTCCACTCCCAAGGGCCCCCTCAGTGTCCAGGCCACCCTCTTCTCCCCCACACACCCCTCCCCTAGATCCATTCTCTACATGGTGGCTGGGTCCACATCCCTCCACCCTGGGCTTTCCATCACCCAGCCCCACACCCTCCGCCTGGCCCCGTTCCCTGGCCCCAGCTTCACTGGCCTTCTCTTAGAAGCAGGAAAACACCCAGCTCTGGGCCTCTGGCAGCCTGGGCCTCCACAGAGCTCCCACGTGAGAGCTCTCCCACCCCCAACTCCAAGGCTGCTGGGCTCTGAAGAGGCCTGGCCCGGCTTGCCCCACCCTGCCCCCAGGGCAGAGAAATCCTTCAGGATGTATCAGGAGCTAGGGCTATGCATCTGACCATGAGAGGTTCTGAAAGTCCAGGTCCCTGTACCCTACCCAGGTGGCATTATTTAAAGTAATCTCCAACCTTAAAACCAGGTCACACAGGCACAGAATGGAAGAAGCTTGGGTGACAGAGGTTCAGAATGGA
>NW_007726369.1:119272-121860 GCF_000696425.1 Galeopterus variegatus | reverse complement strand
TAAAACCAGGTCACACAGGCACAGAATGGAAGAAGCTTGGGTGACAGAGGTTCAGAATGGACCACAAGCTCACTGAGAGTCAGCATTGGGACAGAACCTCACAAGGCTCCAGATGAAGGAACTCCTGTGCCCTGCCTGGGCAGAACACCTCTGAGGAACTCTCCCAGCTGTGGTGATGGGTCTGGGCAGGAGCTGGAGGGACTGAGGGTGTTCTGTCCTGAAGTAGACCCTGCGAAGGCCAGAGCTGCAAGCGTGTACCAGGGGGCCTATCTTGGGGCAGAGGAAGACCTTGTCTGTGAGGGCAGATGCAAGAAGAAAGGGCCGAAGCTCCATGGAGGCCAGAGTTGGCTTGACGCAGTAAGAACTTTCTAAGAAAAACTGTCCCAATGGGTCAGGGAGAAGCGAACCCCCAAACAGCCCTGGAGTGGGGGTGAACCATACCTCCCCCATTCTCAGCCCCTAAGAGCCCACCGCACTTGGACTCTTAGTGTAGTTGACTCCACCAGGGGGTGAGCCCAGGACCTGGGTAAGCCATAGGGATGGGTTAGGAGGGGCACGGGCCCATGGCAGATGAAGGAGATTCACGCCCCTGTCCCCAAAACCTGAGAGGAAGTGGGGCTGAGCTGCTGGCCATCTTGCCACTGACAAAACCTAGGGGAAACAGAGGAAACAGCCAAGAGACAGAAGCTGCAGAAAGCCTGGAGTGCTGGCTGCAGCCGTGCCTGAGCTGCTTTAGCCTGGCAGCCAGCAGAGGCCTCTTTTCTTCTGCCTGGGGCAGGTTCATGAGCACCTGCAGCAGAAGTGGCCCAAATGGATGTGAGCAGGCAGCCATCCCCAAGCGCAGGCCAGGACTGCTGGGGTGACTTTGTGCCCTACACTCTGCCCATTGGGAAGGCTGGTTGAGCACACATGTGCCAACATGGGCAACCATCTGCCCCTCATCCTGTTGCCAGGCTTCCTGGGCGCTGGCCACCCTGCACGCTGCAGCTGGAGCCCTGGGAGGAGCCCCTGCAGAACTAAAGGATAAGTGGCCTCATCTGCCCTTGCCCCCAGCTCCTGGAGCTCACCTGTCAAACAGGGGCTTCTCCCCACAGTCGAAGGAATCCTGCAGGTCCCTCACCAGGTTGGCCTGGCCCGGCAGGCGGAAGAGCCCCTCCTCGGAGAGGCCGTGTTCCCGGATGAAGTCCACACACTGCTCCACCAGCAGCGGCGCCAGGCGGGGGCCATACTTCTGCTCGTGGTGGACTGTGTCCTCCAGGCGCTGCCCAAAGATCCCTGGGCACAGAGAGGAGCTCATCACACCCTCTGCCACCCAGCTCAGAGGTGAGCGTGGGGTGCTTTGGACAATGGAGAACGGCAGGTATTGTAAGGGCCAAAGGTGCCTCCTCCTGAGGAAGCAAATTAGACACTGGGAGGACGCACACCAGGAGGCTGGACCCAGGCACCTGTGACAGACACTAGAGGANCATTAGGATGGCTACTGTCGAAAGAATGGAAAATAAAGAACTTGGTGAGGATGTGGAGAAACTGGAACGCTCGTGCGCTGCAGGTGGGAATGCAGCACCGTGGAAAGTATTATGGAGGCTCCTCAAAATGTGCAAAATAGAATTACCATACGATCCAGCAATCCCACCTTTTGGCATGTACCCAGGAGCACTGAAGGCAGGGTCTCAGAGAGACGTTTGCACACCCGTGTTCTCAGCAGCATTATTCACAAGAGCTAAAAGCTGGGAGCAATGCACGTGTCCATCAAGGAGTGAATGGATGAGGGAAATGTGGTGCATGTGAGGGGTCTTCAAAAAGTTCACGGAAGGATCTGTATTATCTTTTAATTCAATTTTTCCATGAACTTTTTGAAGTATCCTTGCTTGCATATACAATAAAACGTAATGCCACCTTAAAAAGGAAGGAAATTCTGACACATGCTACAACACGGGTGAACTTTGAGGACACTATGCGAAGTGAAGGAAGCCAGTCACAGAGGGACAGAGACTGCACGACTGCACTTGGCGTCAAATTCACAGAGGCAGAGGAGGATGCAGGCGGCCAGGGGCAGGGGCGGGGAATGGGGAGTTAGTACTTAATGGGGACCANACTAGAGGATGCACACCAGGAGGCTGGACCCAGGCACCTGTGACAGACACTGGAGGATGCATACTAGGAGGCTGGACCCCGGGCACCTGGGGACAGAGGGCAGGAGGGAGCAGGGGGCACTTGGCCTGGCCTAGCCTGTGGAGCTTGTCCAAGCTGGGAACAAATGGTCCTCGGGGACCATGCATTATGTATCTTATTGATTAGTTTTGCAGCCACACCAAATGGGAAACCATCCAATGCCCGTCAACAGTAGAATGAGAAGATATCTGTGGTCGGTTGCAACTGTGGAACACCATGCAGAAATGAGATGGAAGAGGCACAGCTCACAGGTGAAGACAGATGACATATTAATATGACAAACCTAACCATGGCTCGACATCACTGTCACTGGGGAAATGCAAAGCAAAACCATAATAAGATACCCCCTCATGCCCATTAGGATGGCTACTGTCGAAAGAATGGAAAATAAAGAACTTGGTGAGGATGTGGAGAAA
>NW_007726369.1:112846-118414 GCF_000696425.1 Galeopterus variegatus | reverse complement strand
GACACTATGCGAAGTGAAGGAAGCCAGTCACAGAGGGACAGAGACTGCACGACTGCACTTGCGTCAAATTCTCAGAGGCAGAGGAGGATGCAGGCGGCCAGGGGCAGGGGCGGGGAATGGGGAGTTAGTACTTAATGGGGACCGGGACACTATGCGAAGTGAAGGAAGCCAGTCACAGAGGGACAGAGACTGCACGACTGCACTTGGCGTCAAATTCACAGAGGCAGAGGAGGATGCAGGCGGCCAGGGGCAGGGGCGGGGAATGGGGAGTTAGTACTTAATGGGGACCGCGTTTCAGCTTGATGACTTGAAAAATGCTCTGGAGGTGGATGCTGGTGATGGTGGCATTATATACAGTTCAGTGTATATTACTGAGCTACACATTTTTAAAACTGGTAAGATGGTAAGTTTTTTGTTAGGTGTATTTTAAGAAAATTTTTAAAAATTAAAAAACATAACCAGAAGCAAAAATAGCCAGACCCAGAGTACACAGTACATGGCTCCGTTTATGTAAAGTTAAAAAACCGGCCAAACTAATCTGTGCTTTCTGGCCGGGACACGGTTCCCTCACTGGTCAGTGACCGGAAGGTGCCCGAGGGCTTCTGGGGTGCTGGCTCTGTTCCCTTTCTGAATCTGGCACTGCTCACCCAGCTGTGTTCACAATGAGAAAATTCACTGAACTGGACATTTTGACTTGTACACTTTCTGTATGGTACACTTTAATAACATTTACAAAAGCAAAACAGAAAAGAAAAACGTCAAGGAGAAAAAGATGCAAAACATTCAATACAGGACAAGATAGCAAAGGAGGGATAGAGGAACAGAGAAAGAGAGGAGAGTAGAGGAACTTCTCTCTGAGAAAACCTGTGTCAGCTACATACACAACTGGGCTAAGAGGTTCCCGGTAGCCCAGGCAAAGAGGGGAGGGGGCTGAGATCCGTAAAGCTCTCTATGCCTCAGTGGAGGGCCAGGAGAGACAGACTTCTCCCAGACCTAAGCTCTACGAGATCTTTGGAAATGTCAACATTATTCATATTTACAGCACACAGACCTCCCCTGCAGGGTCGCTTTTGGGCTGTGTCAGGGGCATGGTGCCATAGCTCCATTCTGTCCAGGCATGTGGCTTCTCTGAGACCTGGATGGTGAGCCAGCTAGTGAGGGGTCCAATTCGTCCTCTGGCAGCCTACTTAACTTCCTCCATACAGAGCTGTTCTGAAATAAGACACATGGGTCCCTGATACAGTGCCTGGCACCAAGCAAGACTCAGGAAATGCTCCTCCTCACCCTACTGGACAAAGTGTACAGAACCTGGAGGACGGAGACTCTTCCCTTCTAGAAAATGTACCTATGTGGTGTGTGCCTGGTGGATGCCATCAATGCTTCAGGAAGAAGTGTGCGTGCAGGTGTGTGCGTGTGCATGTGTGCATATGTGCACACACATGCACGTGGCCTGTGTGTGTGAACGTGCATTTGCATGGGGGGGTGTGAGTGTAAGGACAGTAGCTAATGCGTGGTGCTGTGGTGCCATGTGCTGTTTTGAGCACCTTACACACATCAACACGTTTCATCCTACTCAGCTTGAGAACTTAGGGGCTATTTCTATCATCATCATCTCGACTTTTCAAATGAACAAACTGGGAGGCAGAAGGGTTTAAGAATGTGCCTAAGTTCACCCAGCATGTGGCAGGGTAAAGGTTCAGACCCAGGCATTGTAGCTTCAGGTACAGAGAACTTTCTAGGCCATGCTGCCACTTGCCCCCATGCTGGTGCACAGAAACCAGCGTGAGGCATCCACCACCCACCTTGCTGCCCGTTTCTCCTGTTTTCCCTCACCAGCAATTCCTGAGATGTGGGACATTTGAGCAATTGGCAGAGGTTGCAACATTGACAAGAAAGGAAAGCTGCTGTCTCCTGGGACTTGGTGGGCAAGTCCAGCTGCCGTCAACAGCCTTGAGCACAGGGGTCAGTGCTGCAGCAACATTCGCATGCTGGTTGCTTGAGGCAGTTCTGAGAAGAAGCCAGTCAAGGAATCCCCAGGGCCCTCCACCAACAGTGCCCTGGCCTCTCCGCCTAGCCCAAGAGTGGCCTGGGCTAGTCCCAGGGACACTGTGCCCCTGCTCCCTTTCACCTCACTCAGGACTCAAAAGCCATGTTCAACAGGAGCCACATGGGCCCACAGATGCACTTGTTAAGCTCAGGATGCTTGAAACATTTTTAAATCAGTTATTTAAAATCAAGAGATTTCACTATAAATTTTCACAATGATGAATATGCTGACTACCCTGATTTGACCATCACACATTGTATACATGCATTGAAATATAATTCTGTACCCCATAAATATGTACAATCAATACATTTCAATTTAAAAATAAATTCCTTTAAACAAATCAAGAGATAAGAGATATCCTATAAAAATCCTGAGTCCCAGCTTTTCTTGAAAAATGCAGATATGGTAGCACCATGCCCGAGTTCTCAAAAGGCAACACTGGCAGAGCTCAGTGGCTTCCGCGCCCTTTCAGCAGCACACACTTGCCAGTTCTCCACAGTCCCCACCACTCCCTATCACCTCTCATCCAGCCCACGCTCCACTCACATGGCTCTGCCAGGTATTCACTCATCTCTTCTGCTTTGACCTCCAGGGCACAGACTTCCCCCAAGGACACTGGGGCCAGGATAAGTAGGGAAGGGGTCCTGAGCCACAGAAGGTGGAAATGGGAAGCCATGCTTGTCATGGCCGTAAGTGCCTACAAGAAGCTCAAGTGAGCAGGCACAGGACATACAGGGGAAAGTCCAGGGGCAGAGAGTCCCCAGGAGGACCCGCCTCCTGTCTCCCTCCAGCCTCCCTCGCGCACCTTTCACCTCAGCCCTGCCCACCACCCACGGGTCTTGAGTACATCTCCTTCCATGCTGCCAGCCCGCACACGGGCCCAGCCTTCTGCCTGCGTGCCTCTGCAAATTTCTCATCAGCCCTTGGAAACAGCTCAGATGTCCCCATCTCTGTGAGCTGTCCCACATCCTCCTTCAGTGCTCTCTCTCCAGTATGGCAGCCCTGACCCCCATGTCACAGACAGTGTGAGAACACTCTCCTCTGTTGGCCCCTCACCCCTGCCCAGGGCCACCTCCCTCTGCCCAGTGCCGAGCCCCTGATGGGGTTGAAGCAGAGGCTGAGGATAGCCGAGTGAAGGAAGGTGAACACACCATCCAGGGCCATCTCCCATCCCCACTTACTGTGTCGATCTGCCCACCCTCAGCTCACAGGTGACTGAAGGTCACAGTCAGGGAAGAGAACTCCAGCATTCTCCCTAGAAACCCACAAGGCTTGAGAAATTCCATCCAACCTCCTCTTGGCAGCAGCCCTTCCTGCTCTCCCATGTCCCGCTGTCCATCTGTCCATCCATGTTTCCATCGCTCCTGCACTCGTGCCTGGCCCCACTCTGGGTACCAGAGAGCTTCAGAGCTGCCCCGAAGGATGTGAACATATAAATCTATAAATCCCACTTCGGCCTCCTCTGCTGAAAACCCTGCCTGACACCCCACTCCCTGTTCAGGATAAAGTCTAAAACTTGGCAGGTGGGCAAGCCCTGTCCCCACCTCCCTCCGCCATCTTCCAGGCTGCAGAAGCTGGGCCGCCCAACTGTTCCCACAGTGCCCAGTCCAGGCAGTGCCCAACTCCAGCACAGCCACCACCCCCCATGAAGCCTTCCTGACCCTGTCCCCCAAACCAGGGCTATGAGAGTCAGGAAAGGGAAGTCCACAGGACTCCGGTACTTCTAAAGAGAGGAGATTCCAGGGAGGAGGTGACATTGGAACCAAGGTCTAAGAATGAGCAGGAAGTAGCCAGGTGGGTGGGCTCGGAATGAGCCCTGGGGTTGGAGGGTGAGGGTGAGGGGGTGTGGCTGGAGAAGAGGCTGGGAGCACAGCAGAGCAAGACCCAGGGGCTGTGGTGAGCAATGACCCCATATGTGTCCCTCAGGTGCCTGGAGGCCTCCAAGTGCTAAGCTTCTACCTGGCACAGGGGTTGGGATGGTGAGGAAACAGGCAGGCAGGTAGTGTTCAAGTTCAAAGGCTGCAGAGACAAAGATTCTAAGTCTGTACCAGCATTGGTCTGGGTGCACATCCTAGCTAAACCATTGAGAAGTAGAGCGGCCTCCATTTCTGGGCCTCAGCCTCTCCATCTGTAAAATGGGATGATCACACCATCTTCAAGGGCTGCTATGAAGACCAGACTGCCCTGAGGCCCTTCCCTTGGCACTGCCAGGTCCTGAGACTGAGCCCACATTCCCAGCAAGGCCAGGTGGAGCTCTGCATTGGAGCTTGCACAGGCTTCAGGTGTGAGCTGGCCCTCTCTCGCCACCCTTGGAAGGGAGATGGCTGCGGAGCCTCATTCCAGCCCAGCCTCCCACTGGAGGTAGCCTGCTCTCAGGCTTCAGGGCCCTGCCCCCCGCTCTCCTAGCCAGGGTCTCTCCAGCAGAGCCTGGCAGGGCCTGGCCCCGCCACTGTGCTGAACTCCCTCAGCCCTCCTGGCACACTTGGAAGGGAAGCCTTGCCAAGAACCAGTTCCAGATTTGTCGGGTTGCTGGAAACCCAGCCAGCATGCGGGTTCCTCGAGGTCCCAGCCCACGCTCCTCACAATGCACTGGCTCTGCCACTGGAGAGGAAACTGGCAGAGGCTGCTTCTGCTCTTGATGAACTTGCTGCTGGGCTCAGAGTTGGGTTGGGCCCCCTCCTCTGCCAGCTGCTCCCAGGCAAAGCCATCCCTCACTCTCCGCTCCTGGAATCCCGTGTAGGAGCAGGAAGCCACTGGCCGAGCGGTCAGCTGGCATTGTTGGTGACCTTGGGCAGTGTCCTCATCCTCTCTGAGCCTGGGCTCTGCCACTTCACAGGTGGCGAGCACCCACAGGGAGGCACGCCACACCAGGCACCTGGAAGCCGGTGCTTACTACACATGGCTTTCTCCTGACCCTTCGGGGTGACCCAGCAGGGTGGGATCCCAGGGTCCCGGCAGGAAAAGGAGGCTGCTGGGATTCCCTCTTGGAGCGGATCCCGGAGCAGAGCTGAGCTGGCAGGTCTGCTTTGGCCATACTGCCTGCTTTGGGCTCTTCCCAGTAGAGGGCAAGACACAGTCAGGAAAGAGGCACAATGAGAAAAATAATTCTAAAATTCTCTCTAGAGAGTCACACACTTTGGTAATTCCACAGTTTCCCTCTTAGCTCCAGCCCTCCCTGCTCTCTAGTCTCCTGTCCCAGATACCAGCCATCCTCCGAGCATCCAGCCACCCGACTGTGACCAGCACTTCTGCAGGACCCTGCTCTAGGTTCCACGGAGCCTCAGAGCCGCCCGACGGCTGTGAAGGTATCAATCCCACCGGCCTGGAAACCCTTCCTGCCGCCCCCGCGATCCCGACCTGCAGGGACACAGCCAGAGGCCCCAGGACAGAAGCGACTCCGTCCTCTGGGGGGTGGGGAGGGATCCCGGGCACGTCCCCGCACCCCTCCTCGACTCAGTGTCCCCATCGCTGCACGCGGGCCGCCCACCCCCGGCAGGAGACCGGAGGCGTCCCCCACT
>NW_007726369.1:105240-111789 GCF_000696425.1 Galeopterus variegatus | reverse complement strand
GCGCCCCCTCGGCTCTCAGCCTGGGGGCAGGGGTGGCAAGGAGGCCCGGGAAGGGTCGGTAACTGGGTCTGGGCCACCCGGCCAGGAGGGTGCTGAGCCCAGGTCTAAAGCTGGGCTGCCGGCTTCAGAGGCGCGCTCTGGGCTCCAGCCCGCCAGGCGTCTGCCCTGCCGGGGCCAGGCCCCGGGTGCCAGGGACGGTGGTGTGGACTTGACATATGGTATCTCCTTGAGCAGCCCTGAGAGGCGAGTATTAACATCCCCATTCTACAGACAGGGCACAGGGATTATGTGATTTGCCTAAGGTGGCATAGCTGGTAAGTGACAGGTCTTCATTCAAGCTTAAACTGTCTTTCTGCAAAGCCTATGTTCTTCCCAGGTAAGTATCCTGAGAAGAGCCCAAATCCCATACTTTCCAAGGGTGAGGACCTGGGGGAGGGTGGACAGGATGAAGCACGGGGTGGGTACATAGGGTCGGGCACACACCAGGAGGGCAGGTGGACAGAGAAGCAAATCGGGGCTGTGCAACACCAGCCAGGAGGGCTGGGGTCCCAGGGGTCCGTGGGCAGAATCCTGTAGGGGAGGGCCTTGGAGGGCCTGGGACTGGAGGGGGCTGGAGCCACTCCCAAGCTGAGTGTGTGGGGCGGGGCCAGCCTCTCGCTGGTAGTAAGCAGGGCCTGGCCTAGAGTCAAGCAAGTGAGGGACTCACTGCGGGTACAAAACCTGAGAGGCGCCTGAAACCTCAGGAACCCAGATAAATATTTTATTGCAATTATTATTATTATATTATTTTTTGGCACCTGGCCAATAAATGAGATGGAACCCTGGACCTTGGTGTTATCAACACCATGCTCTAACCAACTGAGCTAACTGGCCAGCCCCACATTGCAATATTTTTAAGAATAAAAATTAATACAAAAAAAAATCTATGATGAATGAAATATCAAAATTTTAAATAAAGACAGGGTCAGACGTCGAGAGTACCTCATCTTCATCCCACCCATGCATCCTGTCCTTATTTCAAATTTCGATGTTTTATTTATCATGGACATGGTCAGCTGAATAATGCCCTCCCCCCCAAGATGTCCATGTCCTAATCCCTGGAACCTGTTACCTTACACAGTAAAGGGGACTTTGTAGATCTGATCAGGTTGATGGAGGATTATGCTGGATTATCTGGGTGGGCCCAGTGTAACCATAAGGGTCCTTGTAGGAGGGAGGCAGAGGGAAATTTGACCACAGAAGAGACGGAGGAGAGGGGAGGACAGAGCGGAGACTAAAGTGGCTCCTTGGAGACTCCAGAAAGAAAAGTGGCCCTGCTGACACCTGGACTTTAGCCTAGGAAGACTCGGTTCTGACTTCTGACCTCCAGAACTGTAAGAGGATAACTCTGAGTTGTTTTAAGCCACTAAATTTGTGGCAATTAGTTAGAGAAGCAACAGGAACCTAATACAATGGATTTTTTTGCATTAATTTTCATTTTCTAAATTACAGTAAAATATTTATCTTGATTACTGAGTTTTTTGGTACCCCTTTAAATTTTGTGGCCCAGGCCAGCGAGGCCCCCAAGTCCTGGCCCTGATACTAAGTGTGAGGTTGGTGGCTAAAGTCCTCCCAGGACATGGTGTGTGAGGGATAGGGGGGCTCAGTTTCCCCCTCCCCAGAGTTCATGGGGCCAGGGGGCCACAAGCCAAGGAACGTCCTGCCCTAAACCTACCTGAAAAGCCTGGAGGCTCCCATGGCCCAGGGGTCCCCCGGGTCTGAGCTGCCATGTCCACGTTAAAGAGGAGAGGGTCAGAGGGCTCAGTAGAGGCACCTACCTACTCCAGGGGCAGGTGGGACCCTCTCCGGTAGGCAGGCAGGCTCTGGTGCTGACTTGCTTTCTTCTCTCCAAGCCTCAGTTTGCCCACCTGTGTGGTCAGAGTTAGACCTACCAGTGTCTAGAGAATCCCCTTCACCCCCACCCAGGTTTGCCAGCCCGAAGCTGCCACTCTGTAGAGGCTGGCAGGCACTACCACGATGAGCTCCAGGTTAAGCCCTGGCCCTGCCAATACTTGCCCTACCTTGGGGGTGGTTTTTAGCCATGGGGCCTGTTGGGGATGGGTGTGCACAGGTAGTTATGAAACTGCCCTCTTGGGGCAGGTCTGGGGAGCTCAGGAACTGAGGGTCTGTCCTCTCATACAAGCAACCTGGTGACAGGTGACCTCCAGCTTGGGTGGCCCTCATCTCTGAGCTGTGTGTCCAATGGGCCCTGGGCTCCGTTAAGAAGACTTGGATCTAGAGGCCATGGTCCTCTGAGGCCTGCCTGGCAATGGCATCCGAGGATGAGCTTGCTCTGGAGGTATCCCCTGCTCCCAGCCCCACTGTGTGCTGTTAGGCAAGTTGCTGAACCTCTCTGGACCTCCCTGCCCCCTCCAAGTTGTATCAAAGCCGGGCAAGAGTAGCCCACGGCAAGCATGAGCTTTCCCCCTCTTCCCTCAGAGTGGAGTGGGCTGAAGCCCTCCCAGGCTGCCTGGAACAGGCTGCAAGCCAGCAGTCGCAACCACAGGACCCCTGAGGCCTCCCAGCATCCTGCTCTCCAGAGCAGGTATCCAGCAACTGGGCTCTGGGCTCCAGCAGTCCTGGGTTGGAAAGTCAGCTTCCCGCCTATTTCTTTGTGACCCAGACAAATCACTGAAGCCTCCCTGATGCTCTCTCCTCACCTGTACAGGGGGGACATAATGGGACTGATTTCCCAGGGCTATTGTCAGGCTCAGTAGGGATGCACAGCTCAGCGTGGAAACACTGGGGTCACCGGGGACCCTGCATCACTGGCACACACCCTGAACCGGTGAGGGGTCCCAAGCATGCTTCTGGTGCTCCCCAACCCTTCCAGCTCAGGGCCCCATTTACAATAACTGGGACACACTCTTCTGGCCCTGTGATCTGAGCTCCGTTCAGCACAAGCTGAAGCCAGGCTGGCCATGCTGAGGGGTGCTCATCCCAGTGGCTAGGAGAGACGGAAGGCACATGGACCCGCGAGCTGGTTAAGAGGCAGTTGAATAGTCAGTGCCCTGAATGTCGCAGGAAGCAGTGGTAAGCAGCCCTGTAGATCACCCTGGCTGGCCGGCCAGGCTCGCCCACGTTAAGGCAGCTGTGTGGCCTTTGTTCTCCTGGTAAACAGCCCAGGCTCCCTTGCTGTCCTCCAGGGGGGCTGTGGCTGGAGGCTGTTTCCCCTGCCTTAGGGATCCAAGCTCACAGGCTCCTGGGCCCTTGAGAGGAGAAGCCTTGAGGGCTACCGGGGAAGGAGGCCCCAGGGGACTGTGAACCAACCCCTACCCAACCCCTACACCCAGGAGAGGCCAGATCCACCCTCTGAGAGCCTGGACAGGGTCCAAGGCCTGTGGGAACATCTCCTCCACCACCTGGCATGTGGACCCTCGGGGCCCACTAGAATGGGCAGAGGGCACCGGAAGTGGACGCAAGTGCCCCTTTGCTGGCTTTCCTTTTTTTTCCCTTTCTCTCCTCTTTAGAAGGGCTGCTGGGAAAGGTCCAGGCCCACTGGCTTGACAGGATGACACCAAGGAGAACTGGAAATAATACTCTGTCTTCTTGATTTCCCAGCAGGGCTGGGACATGCAGCAAGCAGCGCTAGAGAGAAGTGGTCCACTAGGAACTAAAGCTCGACCACTGGCCTGGCCTAGGGCCAGTGACCCTCGACTCTGAACCTGACTGTGTCCCAGAGCTTCCATTTGGAGATGTCATTCCAGCAAATGATGACCACTAACAGGGGGACTGATGAGGTTGCTTAGTGTCCCTCCCAGTTGTCCCAAGGCTGGGATTTTCTCCATGTCCAGGGTCTTGACAGTGGCCTCAGGGAGCTCCGTTTGTGTCCTCTTCCTTTCCCTCATGATTTCTGAGGAAGCTGAGCCAGCAGAGTCGGCTCCCCTGGGTCTGAGGAAAGTCTCCAGAGGCCCGTGAGAGTCACTCATGGCCACGCTGGGGCAGGCTTGGGGAGTGCAGCTCTGAAGACCACAGCAGGCCTGCTGCCTGGTCCCTCGTGCCCCTCCCCAGCACAGAGCAGTCACCCTGGGCAAGGTTACCATACCCCAGCTGGGCTCCTTGCCCCAGGACTGCGGCCCTGTGAAGTTGGGACCAGCAGCTTCTGGTCTCTGCTGGGCAGTGCCTGCTGGCCTGCAGATGGGATAGTTACCACGTGGCTACTTACTGAGGTCTACCCTGGCCCATAGACTCCTGCATCCACTGCCCACTCAGCATCTGCACTGGTTAATGACTCACGGACATCTCAAATGTATCCAACGGAGCTATGGTCTCGCCACAACTCCCAAACCTGCTCTACACAGAGTCTTCCTCTCTTGTTAATGACAACTCTGTCCTTCCAGCCGCTCAGCCAGACACCTTAAGTCAACCTTTGCTGCTCCTGGTCTCACTCCCGCATCCAGGAGATCTTATCGGTCCTGCTTTCAAAGCAGATTTGGAATACAGTCCCTGGCACCATTCCCTGCCACAGTGACAGCAACCTCCTCTCACACCTGCGTTATTGCAGCCACATCTCTGGCTTCCCCTTGAACCTCCTGGGTCAGCAGTCAGAGTGGCCCTCTTAAAGCAGGGGTCAGATCGCAGCACTCCTCGACTCACAGCCCTCCAACATCCTTCTCCCCGTCCCATTAAGAGTAAAAGCCAAAGTCCTGACAGGGGCCAGGAGGCCTCTCCTTCTGGCTGCCACCTGGCCCCTGAGCTGGATCCAGTTCACATCAGATGTTCTCCTGTGCTTGCTAACACGTCCACCCTGTGTCCCCTGGGCTCACCCCTCACCTCTTTCAACACTTTGAACAATGAGATGCCACCTCACACCCATCAGGATGGCTGTTATGAACACAAAAATAGAAAACAAGTGCAGAGAGGGATGCGGAGAAGCTGGAAGCCTAGTGTGCTGCTGGTGGGAATGTAAGATGGGGCAGCTGCCATGGGGAATGGCACGGCGGTGCCCCAGAACGCTAAACACAGAATTACCACATGATCCAGCAATCCTACTTCTGGGTATGTAGCCAAAATAATTAAAAGCTTGGACTCAAAGGGATATCTGCACACCCGTATTCATAGCAGCATTACTCACGACAGCTAAAACATGGAGGTAACCCAAGTGTCCATCGACGGATGAATAGGTAAGCGAAATGTGCCGTACACATACACTGAAATATTATCAAGCCTTACAAAGGAAGGAAATTCTGACACACACTACAATACCTTGAGGACATTATGCAAAGTGAAATAAGCCAGTCACAGAAGAACAAATACTGCATGATTGCACTCACTGAGGTACCTAGAGCCATCAAATTCAGAGACAGAAAGTAGAATGATGGTTGCCTAGGATTGTAGGGAGGAAAGAGCAGGGAGTTACTTAAAAGATACAGTTTCAGTCTGGAAAGATGCAACAGCTCTGGAGATGAGTGGTGGTGATGGGTGAGCAGCAGCGTGAATGCACTTAATACCCCTGCACTACTCTCTACGTGTCCGTTTACTTCCCTGCCGTGTCCTCTGCCTGCACGAGGCAGATCCTCAGTGTTCGTTAAATGAATGAGGACTACTTAGTACTGAAAGAGCACTTTACATCCATTTTCTCTCTCAATTCTCATGACAATCTTGCAAAGAATATATTTTTATGCTCACTTTGCAAACAAAGACCCAGAGGCACACAGAGGGTAAGCCCAGGGTTACACCGCAAGCAAGTGGCAGAGCCAGATCACACCCAGACCAAAGCCTGTTGCCAAAGCCTCACTCTGCCTCTTCTCACAATTCAATGCAATGGGCTTTGCTAAGCCCCTTTCCCAGGCACATAAATCCCAGGCTTTGAGGGGCTTGCAGGCTCTCTCCAGAAAACCAGGCACAGGACGCGCACATAGGATCACCCACCAGAATGCTGAGGCAGCCCTGGGAACCCTGTGACCATCGTCTTCCTTCTCGCTCTTCTCAGAGCTGCCCCCTGTGTCCTACTGGGCACAGGAGTCCAGAGATCCATTTGGGGAGTGCGGCAGGGGAGGGCCTCTTAACTCTCAGAGCTGCCCCCTGTGTCCTACTGGGCACAGGAGTCCAGAGATCCATTTGGGGAGTGCAGCAGGGGAGGGCCTCTTGCACAGGAGTCCAGAGATCCATTTGGGGAGTGCGGCAGGGGAGGGCCTCTTAACAACAACATCAGGTCTTCTGATCCATGGCTGTGGGATGTGTTTCCACTTACTGAGGGCTTCTTTAATCTCTTTTAACAATGCTGTCATTTTCAGAGTACACGCTTTGTACTTTTTTTGTTAGATTTTTATTCTTTTAGATGCCACTATAAGTGAAATTTTCCTTATTTCATCTTTAGTTTGCTCATTGTTACTATACACAAACACAGTTTATTTGTATATACTGATCTTGTATACTGCAACCTTGCTAAGTTTTTAATTGGTTCTAGTAAATTTTTTATTGGATTTCTTAGGATTTGCTATGTATATATATATATGTAAGATCATGTTATCTGCACATAGAGATACTTTTACTTCTTACCTTCTAATC
>NW_007726369.1:90315-104281 GCF_000696425.1 Galeopterus variegatus | reverse complement strand
CCACCGGGCCGGCCCTTATCAAAAACTTTTTCTGAGTCTACCGAGATGATTGTGTTTTTTGACTTTTATTCTATTGATGTATCATGTTAATTCATTTTCAGATGTTAAACTACCCTCGCATTCCTGGGATAAATTTCTTTTGGTCATGGTTTGTAGTCCTTTTTTACACTGCTGGATTCAATGTGCTAGTATTTTGTTGATGCTTTCGGCATCTATATCCGTAAGAAACATTGGTGGTCCAGCAATAACCCTCTCTCCTGCACCGTCAATCTTTTGCAATGCTGTTTTGTCTTCCAATTTAAAAAAATAAAAAAAACCCCCTCGTAACCCAATTTCTCCCTCCAGCTACCATCCCATTTCTCTCTTTCCCTTTACAGCAAGCTTCTTGAAAGAGTGGGCCACGCTCACAGGCCAGTCCTGCTTTTATCCTTCCTCACACCCACTGTTATTGGGCTATGCCCCAGCACTCCACCAAAGCCACCCTGTTCAAGTCACCAGTGAACTATGGGCATTAGTCCCCCTCTGGTTGATCTAGCAGCAGCACTTGCCATAGTTGATCATTGCTCCTCCTCTTCTAGAACACTCTCTCCCCTTGGCTCAGAAACCCTGCTGCTCCTGGCTCCCTCTGCTGGCTCCTCCTCCACTCCATGACTTCTCACCTGGGGTAGCTCAGGGCTCAGCCCTGTCCCTACACACCTGCTCCATGGTGTCTCATCCAGCCTCATGGTTTCAAATTCCATCCATGTCCCAACGGCCCCCAAATTCTCTCTCCAGTGCAGAACTCTCTCCTGATCTCTAGACTTTCATATCTAACTGCCCACTTGACATCTAAACATGAGCATCTGCTAGATATCACAAACCAGGCTCCAATCTTCCTTCCAAACAATTGCAACTCCTGTGACTGTTCTCTCTCCGTTTGTGGCTAACGCATCCTTCAGTTGCAGAAATCAAAACACCCCAGAATTACCTTAACGTCTCTCATTCATTCTCTTGCCCCTCTCATCTATACCCGCAGGGAAATACTACTGGCATTTCTTTCAAATTAAATCAAGAATTCAGTTACGTCTCATCACGGCCACCATCTTGAGCTGGACTGTGCCCGCCTCTCCCCTGCATCTTTGTGGAAGGGGCTCCTGACTGGTCTTGCTGTTTCCACCTTGGCTCCCTTTCATCTGTTCTCAGCAGGGCAGCCAGAGGGGTCCTGTTAGACCTGAGTCACCCTCTGCCACTTCTTGGTTCACAGGCATGGGGTGCCACTCCCTCTCGGGCCGCTCTCCCCCTCTCCCCTTTGCCCACTCTGCTCCGGCCGCTCTGGCCTCCTGGCTGCTCCTCCAGTGTAGACACCCCGCCTCTGGCTGTGCTGTCACTCCCTTCAACTCCTTCACTCAGGCACCCCCATCACTCCCGCTTGCCCTGCCCACCCCCTCTGCCTCTGCTGCACCCACCACCATCTAGCCCACCATGGGTTACTCAGCTTGCATGTCATCCACCTCCTCCGCCAGAACCTCGAGGGCGGGGGCTGGTGCATCTCGCTCTCTGCTATCTGCCCAGTCCCTAGAACGTATTCTCGAGCGAGTGACAGACCGGCTGAATGGACGGATGGATGCCCAGCCCAGGCAAGGGGCACTGCAGTTGCGGCCACACCATCTGCAGTGACAGGCTCTCCTGAGCCCACTCTGCTCCGGCCGCTCTGGCCTCCTGGCTGCTCCTCCAGTGTAGACACCCCGCCTCTGGCTGTGCTGTCACTCCCTTCAACTCCTTCACTCAGGCACCCCCATCACTCCCGCTTGCCCTGCCCACCCCCTCTGCCTCTGCTGCACCCACCACCATCTAGCCCACCATGGGTTACTCAGCTTGCATGTCATCCACCTCCTCCGCCAGAACCTCAAGGGCAGGGGCTGGTGCATCTCGCTCTCTGCTATCTGCCCAGTCCCTAGAACGTATTCTCGAGCGAGTGACAGACCGGCAGAATGGACGGCTGGATGCCCAGCCCAGGCAAGGGGCACTGCAGTTGGGGCCACGCCATCTGCAGTGACAGGCTCTCCTGACCACTGGCCAGCTGGCTTCTCTGTGGGACGGTGGGCTCTCCCTGTTGGCAGCAGGCACACTGCCTGTTCCAGCCTGCCAGAGGGAGCCGCTCGCTGCCAGGACAAACACGCTTGAAAGGGCTCGAAGCCTCCGTTACGAAACAGCCAAAGAAGGACTGATCCTCTAAGCCTCCTTCCCAGGGGACCGGGGCTAATAATACCTTTGCCAGGAAACCCTCGGGGGCTGGCTGAGCCCACCTGGGAGCAGCACGCTTGCCCAGACATGTCCCGTATCACTAACTCCAGGAAAAGCGTGGGGCCTGGAGGAGGGGAGAGCCTGGGCTCCGCATGGGCTGTGCCAGTGGTCCCTATTGTGAGCGAGCAGGAGACGGAGATGGACGCACTAAGCCTCCTTCCCAGGGGACCGGGGCTAATAATACCTTTGCCAGGAAACCCTCGGGGGCTGACTGAGCCCACCTGGGAGCAGCACGCTTGCCCAGACATGTCCCGTATCACTAACTCCAGGAAAAGCGTGGGGCCTGGAGGAGGGGCGAGCCTGGGCTCCGCATGGGCTGTGCCAGTGGTCCCTATTGTGAGCGAGCAGGAGACGGAGATGGACGCACGCAGGGGCAGCCAGGCCCGCTGCTCTTGGACAGGCCACTTAAGCCGGGCCTTTGCAGTCAGGACACCTGCCTTGATTTCTCAGAGCTGCTCCCCAGCTGGCTCTCTTTAAAACCCTTAGTGTCTCTTCTTTCTTTATTGTTTGATCTTTTATATAGTGAAACATGTGCACATCCAGAAAAGTACTTGAAGCATAAATGTGCAGATTAACATGTTATTGAAAAATGTACACCTGTGTAACTACTGCCCAAGTCAAGCTAGAGAACATTCCAGAAACTGTATGCCCTCCCCACACCATCTTAATCTCTTCCCTTCTCCCTACTATCCTGACTTTTGTGGCATTCATCTCTTTCCTTTCTTTATATTTTTGCTGCCTATCTACCCACAAATAACATAGTCTATGTTCACCGTATCTATTAATGCGATATAAATGGAATCATACGGGGTGTTACTTCTTCATTAGTTTGGCTTCTTTGTTCCACATTGTTCTAAGATTCACTCACACTGTTGGGTGGAGCTGTAGTTGATTCATCCTCATTGCTGTGAAGTTCCCACTGTAAAAATGAATCAGTTATTTATCCGTTGTGTTGTTGCTGGGCATTTGGGTTAGTGTCAGGTTTACCATAAATAAGGCTGCTGTGAGCATCCGATGTGGCCAAGCCTCCTGGCATACCTGTGCACGCATTTCTACCTGGGACACAGGTGTGCACACCACTGACCTTAGCAGATACTGCCAACAATTTCCCTAGCAATATATGCAAGGTGCTTAGCTCTCTATCCTGGTCACCACTTGGAACCATCTGTCTTTTCCGTTCAGTCATTCTGCTGGGTGAGAAGAAGTTTCATGATGTTGTAGTTTAATTTACATTTCCCTGAAGACCGATGTCGTGTATGTTCACTGGTCGTGAGGATTTCTTCTGTTCAGGTCTCTTGCCCATGTTTCTACTGGCTTGTCTGTCTCTGCCTCACTGATTTTTAGGAGCTTGGGGAGTGAGTCGCTTGACAGTCATATGTGTTGCAAACACCTTCTCCTAATCTATAGCTCCTCTTTTCATCTCTTAATCTACCCTTTAAAGAACAGATGTTCTCCATTTTATGTAGTGCAATTTACCGACCTTTTCCTAGAAGATTAGTGCTTTTGTAACTCATTTAAAAAATCTTTCTCTGCCCCAAGATCATGAGGACGTTCTCCTTTCTCTGGTGCTCAAAGGGGCCCCCTGTCATAAGCCAAAGTCCAGCTACATGGGGGTCCACTTCTGGGCTCTATTCTGCTCCACCCATTCACTTCCACACCTTGCACCAAAGGAAGCCCTTGGGGGATGGTGGAAATCTTGGTGGGCTCCGGTCTTCCCAGGCCTTTAAGACGAGCCGCAGGTCAAATTTGCTGCAATCCTCAGGGGTCAGGGAAGCCACGCTGACAGTGTGATGACATTTGCACAGCCCAGGAGAACGACTCTAACTTTCAGTGTTATAGTGGCGCTTCTACGTGAGGGATTCAGAGTGGTCAGGTGTCCATGGCCAGCGATGGAGAGGAGAGATGGCGAGGAGCGGAGGAAGGTGCAGCCTATGGGGACTGCCAGATCTGAGATGGGCTCTGAGCCCCCAGAGATCCGGGTCTGTTCCTGCCTGGACTGGGTGCCAATCAAACAGTGCAGAGAGAGAGAGGACATCATGGCTCATGTGGTCAGAACCTGGCCGGCCGGAAGGCCCCTGGTCTCCACATTCAGCAGCGAGTTGGTGGCCCCACCCCCTGGCATGGTGATCCCACCTGAAAACTCTTTTCATGATGACTTCATACGGACACCAACCTATAGAGAAAGCAACCGCATGGCTGGCAGTCACCTGTCCTTTCTCTCACACCCCACGTCCAGCCCGTGGGTAACACCTGGCAGCACCCCGTTCAGAATACATCTGCAGCTGACCACTCTGCACCGTCTTCTCCACTCCTACCCCAGTGGGTCTGTCCCCTGACTGTCCCAGCCAGCTGTGTCCATCCTTGTTTCTCTGTGGTCCACTCCTCACATGGTGGCCAGAGGGCTCTCTTTATAAATCCAAACCAGGTCCTGGCTGTCTCCCGCTGAGAGCCCTCCCTGGTGCCCCACTGCATTTAGAACAAAGTCTGAAATCCCCACCATGGCTCCAAGGCCCCGGTGACCTCTCTCACCTCCCTCCCACTTTCCCCGTCTCCACTCCCTCAGAACCACTGGCCTTGCGTTCTACAGCTCATTCCTACCTCAGGGCCTTTGCACGTGCCGTCCCCTGCTGAACCTCTTCCCCAGCATGCCCCTGGCTCTCCTGGTCACTTCATCAGGCCTGCTGGGCTGCTCCGCCTAGCAACACCTGCTCTGCCTCTCACCGAGCTGTGCTGTGCCTGCTGCATGTCTCACCACTGGACGTCACGAGATGTGGGTACATGTCTACACCTGTCTCCCACAGAGAATGCAGGGAGGGGAGAGTGGAGGCATGGCCTGTCCTGTTCACCACCGAGTTCCTAGCGTCTGGAGTAGAACCTGGTGCCTTCCAGGCATCCAGTGAATGTTTGTGAACAGAAGAGGAAGTGAGTGAATGGCAACGGCGACTGTTGCTTTCAGACCAGGGACAGGGCATGGGTCTGGGGACAGAGTGGGGTTCCCCGAATGGCTGCAGCCAGGCCTGGCAGAGAGGAAAGCAGCAGCACCCAGGCATCCAATATGAACTGAGCACACACGGCCCACTCCGGCCCATCCGGCATCCAGCAGGGGTCTGGATGCAGGGAGACATGTACACAAAAGCCACAGGACTCTGGCTGGAGGAAGGCATGTTTCTGAAACATGCACCTGATTTCCCATGCCAGGGCCTGCCTGGGACACCAGTGGGGGTGACTCTTGAGGGCCGGCCACACAAGGGCCAGGGAGCCATAAGCTGCCCAAGACGCAGCCAGCAAGTTCCAGCAAGAAAGGCCTTGTGGGCTCAGGGTGGAGGGGCGTGATTACCTGCAGGCAAGGGCTCTAGAGGGTGGGCATGCGAGCTACGGGCAGTACCTCCGCCAAGCGGGGCCCAGATGACCCGGCGGATGGCCTGTACCCAGTCTTCCATGTCACGCTGGGAGCTGGCCATGAGCAGGAGCGCCTCGGGGTTGGCCGCCACCTTCTCCCGCTCCCCGGCACCACCTGCAAGACAGGGAGACACAGGCTTAGGCAGGGTCCCCGCCCACCAGCCCCAGCTCTGGTTGGCATCACTCCCTGTGCTGTGCTCCTGGCCACAGCTGAGCACATGGTTCAATTTTGCAGTCCGTCCCTTTAGCACCTCACCCATCTTATTTGGGGCCCTTTCTGTTTTTTTTCTCCCTTAGTCTCACTTTGTTATTTTTCTGTTTCAAAAGAGAAATCATTAAAAGCATCCCAGGCCACTATCAGAAAGAAAGCGTGCAGATTTCAGGCCAGGCCAGAGAAGTTCAGTACCCCGGGGGCAGCTTTGCCACGTGTTTAGTTTCGAATCAACTCTTCCCACCTTCATCACACAGTTCCAGGTTACTAAGTGTTTTTAACTCCGGCTCTGACATTACAGCTTCCCCTCCCATCCTGAAGATGAGACCCAATTCTCCGTGTGTAGTAATGTTACAGAGGCTGGATATCAAACGAAGATGGAGCACAGTGCTCCAGAATTCTCCACCTGTCCCCGCTCACAGCTGGATGCGGATCAATACTTAAAGGCAGGAGGATGCGTAAACCCAGACAGCTGTTCATGAGCTGATTCTACCCAATGGTAGCTCTAGGTGTTCCCAAGTTTTCATGTCTAAATGAATTAATCTTTGGGATGTACATACAACCATTTATACTTAACTTTATAGGCAATTTGAGAGGTTATCAAGAACGAGCTTCTTTATGCACCCTACCACCCACAACCCTTAAAACGTAATTCACTATTACTCGCCCAGGGCCCACAGCCTCAGACCATAACCAGGACCGTCTGCTGCTGGAGTGTGAGTCCCAGGGGTGGGAGGTCCGCAGCCCAGGGACAGTGAACAGTCAGGAGCAAGTGCTTACGGGGCACTCAGGGCGCTGGGAACTCTTCTGGTGAACAAAGCTGACACACACACACCTGCCCTCCAAGGGCTCTTTATTCTTCACAATGACTCTGTGAGGGAGGTATTGTCACCATCTGCAGTTTACAGATGAGGAAACTGAGGCACAGCATGGCTAAGTATCTTGCCTGCACTCACACAGCTAAGTGGTTGGGCCAAGGATTCAAGGTCTTGGAGCTGGGCTCGTACCCACCTCAGCTGAGGACCGGGGGAGCTGAGGAGGCTGCTCTGGGGGCTGGATCACAGGGCAAGGCCTCGGGGCTGGGGACTGGGAAGGCAGGTTGGAGAGGCCCACGGGCCTCGGGGATCAGGAGGTGGACAGCAAGGGGATGACACTGTCAGTGCCCTGGGATGCCGTCCGGAGCCCTTCGCTGCACAGACGAGCCTGCCCACCTGGGCTCACAGTCACTGGGCAGCAGAGCCGTGGGGGTGGGGAGGAGGGAGCTTGAGGCCGAGACAGCACAGCCTGAAGCCCCAGAGGCAGCTCAGTCACCTACTGTGGTCATTCACAAGGGTGCAGGCATTGCCACTGAGGCTGCCACATGGGAGAGGCTCAGCCCCAGGGACAGTGTCTTCACACACCACTTGGGCTATGAGGGCTGGAAAGGCTGAGTGTCCCAGGCGTGGAGGAGAAGCTTCCACCAGGAAGCTATTCTACGTAAGCTTTTCTGGAATGGTGTCTCAAAACAACTTGGAAGAAAGGGACCTGGCTCCATCACTCCGGGAATGTGTTGTTCCTTATTTGTTCTAAATAAATAAGTCCCTAATCTTGATTTTCTCATTTTTAAATTCTTTTTTCTAAAGAGGCCCACCCATGTCACTTAAGCTTCAGGCCCCACCAACTTGGATCCGCACTGCCCAGAGGTTGGCAGATGCCCTCGTGCCCAGCTGTGCCCCTGCCCAGGGTCCTGTCCCATGGTGCTCTGAGCCTGTATGTTTAACTTTTCATTTCTTTCTTTATGTGTGTATGTTTATTTATATAAATATCTTAACATATGTATGTCTTTTTAGGAAACGGCCAGAAACTGTTTTCCAGAGTGATCGCACCATTTCGCATTCCCACCAGCAGCGCATGAGAGTCCCAGTGCCCCACGTCCTCACCAGTACTTGACGTGCTCAGTCTTCGTACTCTGAGCCATTCTAAGAGCTGTGTAGGATAGAACGTTGTGTGAACTTGCATTTTCCAAATGACTGATGATGTTGGACATCTTTTTATGTACTTAATTGCCATCTGTGTATCTTTGGTGAAATATCTGTCCAAATCTTTTGTCCATTTTCTGTTTGTTTTTTTGGTGGCTGGCTTGTACTGGGTTTTTAACCCTTGACCTTGGTGTTTTAACACCATGCTCTAACCAACTGGACTAACCAGCCAGCCCCTTTTGTCCTTTTTTAAAATGGGTTATTTTCCATTATTGGGTTTCCCGAGTTCCTTATATGTTCTGACTACAAGTTCTTTGTCAGATATATGCTTTGTAACTATTTCTCCCAGTCCATGTCTCCCCCCCCCCCATTTTATTAATGCTGAGTTTCCAAGAGCAGAAGTTTTAATTTTGCAAAGTCAAATTCATCTATTTTTTCTTTCATTGAGTGTACTTCTGGTGTTGTACCTAAGAAATCTTTGCTTAACCAAAGGTCATATAAGTTTTCTACTAGGTTTTCCTTTAGAAGTGTCATAATTTTAGGATTTACATTTAGTTCTGAGTTAATTTTTATATAGGTACCAGGTATAAACGGAATCTCATTCTTCTGCATAGGGATGTTCCAGCACCATTTGTTGAAAAGTCAATCCTTTCTCCACTAATTTGCCAGTGGACCTACATAGTTGGTCATGCTCTCTGCAAATAAAGACAGTTTTATTTCTTCCTTTCCTACCTGGTGCCTTTTATTCTTTTCTCTCATATAATTGCACTGACTACAGCCTCAAATACAATGTGGAATAGAAGTGGTGAGAGTGGACGTCTTGTCTTGTTCCTGATCTTATGGCAAAAACATTCAGTTTTTCACCATTAAGTGCATCAGCAGTAGGTTTTCTGTAGATGTCCTTTCTCAGGTTGAGGGAGTTCTCTTCTATTCCTAGTTTGCTGAGAGTTTTTTTCAGGAATGGATATTGGATTTTGTCAAATGCCTTTTCTGCATCTATTAAAATGATCGCATGATTTTCTTAGTGTGTTGATATAACGAATTGCATTGATGAATTTTCAAATGTTAAACCAACCTTGCATTCCTGGGATAAATACTATCCTTTTTACATATTGTTGAATTCGATTTGCTAAAACTTTGTCAGGAATTTTTCATCTATATGCATCAGGGATATTGGCCTGCAGTTTTCTTTTCTTATAATGTCTTTGTCTGGCTTTGGTATTGGGGTAACGGTGGCCTCACAGAAGCTGTTAAGTATACCCTTCTTTTCAATTTTTTGGAAGAGTTTGTGTAGGATTGCTATTATTTCTTTCCTAAATATTTGGTACAATTCACCAGTGCAGCCATCTAGGCCTGGAGTTTTCTTTGTAGGAAGCTTTTTAATAACAAGTTCAATTTCTTTCATATGTACAGCTATTTCTTCTTGAGTAAACTTTAGTAGTTTGTGTCTTTCAAGGAATTTGTCCCTTTAAGTTATTGAATGTATTGGCATAAAGTTGTTCAAAATATTCCTTTACTGTTCTTTTAATATTTGAAGAATCTATAGCTGTCAGCTCTCTCACTCCTAATATTGGTCATCTGTGTCCCTAGTCAGTCTTGCTAGAGACTGACCAATTTTACTGATCTCAAAAAAACAGCTTTTTATCTTACAGACTTGGTCTACTGTGTTTCTGGTTAGCAAACTTTTAAAAAGGGCTAGATGGCAAATATTTTAGGTATTTAGGCTATATGGTCTCTGACACAACTATTCCACGGTGCTGCTGTAGTGCAAAAGCAGCCATAGATAATATGTAAATGAAAGGGCACGGCTGCGTCTGTGCAGAGCTTTATTTACAAATCAGGTAGCCATACCACAGGTGGTAGTTTGCCAACCTGTGTTTTGTTTCATTGATTTTACTATGATCTTTATTATTTCTTTTCCTTACTTTGAATTTAATTTAGTCTTTTCCTAGTTTCCTACAATGTTTAGTGCTTTAGGGGCATCCCCCAAATTTTGATATGTTGTGTTTTCATTTTAATTCAGTTCAAAATACCTTCTGATTTCCTTTTTGACTTCTTCTTTGACCTATGTGTTATTTAGAAGTGTTAGTTTCTAAATTTGGGGGGACTTTCCAGAAATCTTTTTCTTACTGATTTCTAATTTAATTCCATTGTGGTCATAGAACATATGTTCTATGACCTGAATCCTTTTTAATTTATTGAAACTTGTTTTTGGCCCAGAGAGTATGGTCTATTCTGGTAACTGTTCTATGTACACTGAGAAAAATTGCTCTGCTGTGGTTTGATGGCATGTTCTATAAATGTCAATTAGGTCTAGTCAGTTGATAGTTTTGTTCAAATCTTCAATATCCTTACTGACTTTCTCTCTAGTTATTCTGACAATTATTGAGAGATTTTCATTAAAATCCCCAGCTATAACTTTAGATTTATCTATTTCTCCTTACATTTCCATCAGTTTTTGCTTAGTTTTTGAGAGCATAAATATTTAGGATTATGTGCTCTTGATGAATTGATTCCTTTATCATTATGAAATGACCTTGTTTATTCCCTAGTAATATTCTTTGCTTTGAAATCTTTGTCTGGTAGTCTTTCCAGCTTTCTTTTAATTAGTGTCAGTATGGTATAGCTTTTTCTGTCCTTTTACTTTTAACTTTTTTGCATCTTTATATTTTAAGTGCATTTCTTATCAGGCATAGAGTTGGGTCTTGCTTTTTTATCTAATATGACAAGCTTTATTTATAATGTGGTTATGGGCATGCTTAGGTTTAAGTGGTCTTCTGTCTTCTATTTGTCCCATCTGCCTTTTTTCTCGTTTCCAGTCTTCTTTTGAATTACTATTACTTTTTAATAATTCCAATCTATCTCCTTTGCTTGCTTACTAGTAAAAAAAATATGTCTCTCTCTTTGTGCTGTAGTGATTACTTTAGGGTGTATGGTCCACATTTTTAGCTTAGCACAGTCTACTTTAGCTGATAATACACCCCTTCATGTATAGCATAAGGACTTTACAAGAGCACACTTCCATTTGTCCTTTCCTAAGCTTTTAGCCATGGCTGTCATACATTTTACCATTATATACTCCATAATACATTGTTATTGTTTTTACTTCAACAGTCACTATCTTTTGAAAATATTTAAATTATAATTAAAAAGCATCTATTTCCCCATGTAGTTACCATGGTGTCCTTCATTCCTTTGTATGGATACGGACTTCCATGTGGTTTTATTTTACTTGTGCCTGAAGGTCTTCCTTTAACATTTCTTATCATATGCATCTGTTGGTGAATTCTTTCAGCTTTTGAATTGTGGAAAATAGTCATTATTTCACCTTCATTTTTGAAAGATAAACTCACTGGGAAAAGACTTTGAGGTTGAAAATGTTTTTCTCTCACTACTTGAACGATGTTGTTCCACTGTCTTCTTACTTGCTTTGTTTCTCACAAGAATTTGCTGTCATTCTCATTTTTTTTTTTTTTTCCCCTTTTTGTCTTTTTTCGTGTCCGGCAACGGATCGCAACCCTCAGTGTCGCGCCCGTACCGGCGTTGCGTCCGCACCTCGCTCAGCCAGTGAGCGGGAACGGGTCTGCATGTGGGATCCGAACCCTCGGCGGGAGCGCCGCCACGCTTCCCAAGCGGCGCACTGTAGCAGTGCACCACCGGGCCGGCCCCATGTCATCCTCATTTTTGCATGTAATATATATATTTTTCTGTTTCACTGCTTTTGAGTAATTTCATTATGATGTGCTGCAGTGTAGTTTTCTTCATGTTTTTTGTACTTGGGACTCATTGTACTTCTTAGATTTGGAGTTTATAATTTTCTTAAAATTGGGCACATTTTTGGCCATTAGTACTTCAAATGTTTTCCTGCCCCTCCGCCACCCCCATTTTTGGGATTTCAATGACATGTACAAGGGCACTTCAAAAAGTTCTTGGAAAAAGAGAATGAAAAGATATAATCCTTCCATGAACTTCTTTTTTTTTAACATTAGCATGCTATAACCAACTGAACTAACCTGCCAGCTCTCCATGAACTTTTTGAAGACCCCTATGTTAGTCAACTGTAAGTTATCCCATAGCTTACTGAGGCTCTGTTTATTTTTTGTGAAATTCCTTTTTTTCTCAAAGTCTTTATTTTTGGATAGTGTGGTAGCAGAATAATGGTTCCCCAAGGAAATCCACATCCTCGTCTCCAGAACCTGTGAACAGGCAGGTTACTTAGCAAAGGAGAATTAAGGTTGCAGATGAAATTAAAGTTGCTAATCAGCTGTCTTTAAGATTGAAAGATTATCCTAGATTATCCAGGCAGCCCAATGTAATAACGAGGGTCTTTAAAAGGGAAAGAGGGATGCAGAAGGGGGAGTTAGAAATGTGACTATGGAGAAGGGTAAAGTAATACAAAGTAAGAAATACTTGATCTGTCTTTTTTGGCCTTGAAGATGGAGGAAGAACAGCCTCTAGAAGCTGGCAAGTTCAAGAAAATGGATCCTTCCCTAGAGCCTCCAGAAGGAAACTTAGCCCTACTGATACCCTAATTTAAGTCCACTGAAACCTGTGTCAATCTTCTGACCTACACAACCATAAGATAAATTTCTGTTGTTTAAGCCACTAAGTTTGTGGTAACTTGTCACAGCACCAATAAAAAATTAATATGGATATGAGGGTACTTCAAAAAGATCATGGAAAAATATAATTAAAAGATAATGAGTCTTCCCATGAATTTTTTGAAGTACTCTCAATTTCTACTGCTATGTCTTTGTGTTCATTCATCTTTCTCTGTCTAATCTGCTGGTAATACCATCTAGTGTATTTTTCATCTCATACATTACAGGTTTGATCTCTTAAAGTTTGATTTGGATCTTTTTCTTAGTATCTGTCCTATCTCTACTTAACTTTTTGGATATATGGAATACAGTTATAAAACCTGTTCTAATACCCTTTTCTGCTAATTCTAAAATCTGTGTCATTTCTGGGTTCAATTTTTCTCATTATAGGTCATATTTTCCTGCTTCTTTGCATTCCTGATAATTCTGACTAAGCGCCAGACATTGTGATTTTTAAATGGTTGCATGATGGATATTTTTGTATTCCTATAAATATTCTTGAGTTTTCTAGGATGAAGTTAGGTTCCTTGAAAGAGTTTGCTTCTTACAGATTTTGCTTTTAAGATTTATTAGGTGGCTCCAGAGTGCTCATAACAGAGCTAACTATTACCCACTATTGAGGGAAAACCTTTCAGTATCCAATGCCTCATGGCATTGGGAATAAGTGCTGGCAGTGGGAATAAGTGCTATTCCCTGCCCTATGTTAGGATGCGAACTGTTCCCTACCTCTGATCCTTTCTAGTGGTTCTTGCCCCAGACTGAGTAGCTTCCTCAAATGCATGTGGGGATAAGTACTCAGTTGAATTCTCAAGGGAGTTTTCTGTCTGTGCAGCTCTTTCCTCTTCAGTATACTAAGAGGCAAACTCTAGATGCTTCGGTCTCTTCAATCTCTCAGCTCTGTCTCTGCAACTCATGGAGTCCAATAGGTTCCACTTGGGTTCTCTCTGCATCACAGCCTGGAAACTTTCTCAAGGCAGTAAGCTGGGGGCATGGGTGGTGCTCACCTTGTTTGTTTCCCATCTCTTGGGGGTCACAGTCAGCCCTTCATTGTCTAATACCCAATATCTTGAAAACATTGTTTCACATATTTTGTCATTTTTTTTGGTTGTTTTAGGTGTGAGGATAAATTAGTCTCTGTTGCTTCATCTTGTCTAGATGCCAGCTATATTTGAAACACCGGTGCAAGGTGCTTGACATGTCACACGGTCACAGTTTGTCCTCATAAACACTCTAGGAAGGAAGACTGATCCCATTTTACAGATGAAGAAACTAAGGTGCAGAAAAGTTAAACGTTTAGGGGGCGGGGAAGAAGATATAACAACTATACTTTCATGAAGTTACTACAACAAGCAAACGGAAAAGACATTCTTGGGGGGGAGGGGAGAGAGGGAGGAGGGAGGGAGGTGTCGGTGATGGGCCATAATAATCATATACAGTGTATATTGACAAAATAAAAATTTAAAAAAAAAAAAAAAAAAAAAAAAAAAAAAAAAAAAAAAAAAAAAAAAAAAAAA
>NW_007726369.1:57375-89363 GCF_000696425.1 Galeopterus variegatus | reverse complement strand
TTTTAAAAAAAAAAAAAAAAAAAAAAAAAAAAAAAAAAAAAAAAAAAAAAAAAAAAAAAGAAAAGTTAAACGTTTAGCTCATGAACAAACAAGTGGAGGGGCCAGGGTTCAAACCCAGGTCTGTTCACCCACAAACTTGTTCTTGTTTCTCAATATAAAACCTCCCCCATGGCAATGGAGGGGAGTGCAAGGAAGATGAAATGGGTTATTAAAAGAAATTTTGAGATTTTCTACACATTCGATTGTTTATGCTTACCTTTTTTCTCTATTACTTAGGAAAGATTAGTATTAGCTTTAAAGACAAAAAATTATAGGAGGAAATATGTCAGGAAGAAATTCACCATGAAAGATGAAGGTCTATTATTTCTGCTCCTGGATTTTCCCTTTTAATCCATCTGTGTGGCCACTGTGATTCCACCCCATCCCACAGGCATCTGAGGCCCCAAGTGTCACAGTCATACACCTGTAGGGTAAAGAAAGTGAAGGTACCTACCTCTCGGGAGAATGAAATAGGAAAGCCCTTAGCTTAGCGCCTGGGAGCTAGTGAGCACTCTCTAAATGTTTAGTTATATTATCATACTCAATGTAGAGCAGGGTTTCTCAGTGTCAGCACTATTGACATTTGGGGCCCGATAATTCTTCACTGGGGGTAGGGGTTATCCTGTGCATGGTAGGATCTTTAGCACCATGCCTGGCCTCTCCCTCTCTTCCAGTTTGTAACAACAAAAAATGTCTCCACACATTGCCACATGTCCCTGGGGGGAACAAAACTGCCCCTCTTTGAGAACCATTGGTACAGAGCAACCAGATTATACTATGAGTCTAAATGGCATTTACAATTCTGTCGTTGTGTGACATCCCAGAGGTACATGGCATGTCCAAAAATTACCAGTACCTCTTCTAGAAACTAGCTCCCTCCTGCATTCCCTTCTCAGTGCTGGGCAACCAGGTGCCCAAGGTAGAAATTGGGAGTATACTCTGGACTCTCCCCTCCCGCTTGCCCCATACTGATCCTCATTCTCCTCTAGTGGGCTCCTCCAGTTCCGGGCTCTAATGATGATGACTTCCAAATTCACTGCTCCCCTGCCCTCCAGGCCTGTGTGCAGTCCGTCTCCGGATCCGCCTACACCCTCCCCTCTTGGCTGAGGGCAACTCCATCTCCCAGGTACTCAAGTCAAAACCAGATACATCCTCGGCTCCACTCTCACATCTCAGATTCATTCCTATCAGCATTCTATTTGCTCCTCCTTCAAAATAAATTCAACATCTGACCACTTTTCACTGTTCCATCTGTCCTGGGCCACCATCGTTCTCATCAGAGTACTGGCATTGCCTCCCCTTGTCCCCGATAGTCTGTTCTGAATAGTTCAGCCACAGTGACCCAGTTAAGACCCAAGCCAGCTCGCCCAGCCCTGCCTAATATCCCCGTCTCAGCAAAGTCCTCGTGGTGATCGTCAAGTCCCCCTCGCCCCCTCCTCCCGTGACACCACCTCTCGCAGCTCTCCCCTTTGCTTTCTGCCACTCCTCGCACACAGTCTGCACACTCCTGCGTCACGGCCTCTGCACCTGCCGTCCTTGCTCTTGCTGTTGCCTAGAGAGCTGTTCTTCCAGATATCGGCTCGGCTCGCTCCCTCACTTCCTTCAGGTCGTTCCTCAAATGTCACCGTCTTGGGGAATCTTTGCTGATCACCATGTTTAAGCTTCACCATGGGTCACCCCCACCATGCCCCATGCTTCTTCCTGGTCTTAATTTTTCCATAGCACTTACTGCAATCAAATACTCTGTCTGCTTCATGAATTTACATGACACACTTACTTACACTGCCTGCTGTTGGCCCACCCTACCTTGTCTGTCTTATGTGCTGACTGGAAGACTGGCAGCAGCAGCAGCGGCAGCACTGAGGTGACTGGCACATATAAAGCACTCACCACAAGGTTGGCATGACATTAATGAATTCATGGGCATTAGAAGTTTGAACACTCACAGGGTCTTGAGGAAGGTGGTGTCATTATCCCCCTTTTAAAGGAAACAGGCCCAGAGATGTTTAGAAATATGTCTAAGCTGTTACTAGAACTGTGGGTGTATGTAACTATGTGAACTATGGCCTTCTATATTGACCCCGCTCTGAGCTCACTTCAGCCTACGGTTTGCTCAAGGAAGGGCACCAGCCCCAGGTGACTGAGCCAGGACCCCAAGCCAGCTCTTCTGTCCCTGGCCAGGCTGTCTCCCCTCTGAGCTCCTGACCTTGAGAACTTCCTTTTCCACGCAAGCAAGGGGCTTTGGGGCAGAGGGCAGCGATCCAAACTGCAGCAGAACCTGGCAGGGGTCCCAAGACAAGAACTGGCTTTCAACTTTCCCATACGAAAATTTTCATAATAAAAAGAAAAAAAGAAGAGTCAATGATATACGTGAAAGCGGTTTGTAAAGCTTTATATGTGCCAGTCACCTCAGTGCTGCCGCTGCTGCTGCTGTAACCCCAGGGACTCATTCTACGACCTTCAGGTGAAAAAGTTGCATTCTGATATAATTAATCAAATTATATACAGCATCTGTCAAATCAAACTATATAGCTCTCGTCTACCAGAGCTTATGAAAATGTTAAAAAAAGTCACCATTTAAAAGTGGCAAGAGTGACAATGTAGTATTTGTCCCAGGGCCCACGATTATTCCACCAGCTGCCCGGAGTAGCAGGAGCCTGGGGAGGGCCCCGGCAGGGGTGAAGGCCTTTGCCCAGCAGGGGTGAAGGACGCGTGTCCGGGATGCATCTGCCTAGAGTGGTGTGGCCCAACAGAGACATACTGCAGGCTACACGTGCAATTTTAAAGTTTTAGTAGTTACATTAAAAAGCAAAATGGAACAGGTCGAATTTTTTTAAAATGTATTTGATTTATCCCAATATATACAAAACAGTGTCATTAATTTCAACACGTAATCAATTAAAAATTACTGAGATATTTGATATATATATTTGTACTAAGCCTTCAAAATCTGGGGTATATTTAGAACTAATACTACATCTCAATTTGAACTGGCCACATTTCATGTGCTCAGTAGCCACATGTGGCTGGTGGCCACAGGACTAAACAGCTTTTGGACAGTATAGACGGGGGCTGGTGGTGTTGTGTGTGCTGTCTTGGGGGGGCCATTATTCTACTGCCACCACCCCAAGAGATGGTGTGTGTGTGGGGGGGCAGGGAACCTGGCACCCTCGGACATCCTGAGACCTGACTATGTGCGTGGTACCAGCTCTGGGCAATGAGCAGCTGGGGGTTCCTGCACAGAACTCCCAGGCTGAACCTGCCCCTGCCTTCCCCCACCCCCCAGTGTCCTTGTGCCTTCATTCATCTCTCTTCACCTTACAGCCATAAACATCACTCTCCCTTCAAGAGTTAATCACCCTCCCCAGTCTCCCAGCGTGGTGTCCCTGTAGCCTGCCCATGACCCCAGCTGCCCACTTACCCCGGGACAGACGCCTGATCCTCTTCAGATACCTGGTGGGGCAGAAGGGCATGGTGGACAACAGAGCAGCAGGCTGTGGCAAGAAGAGTGGCCGGGCCAGGGACGGGGGCCACGCGCAGGGGCGGATGCTCTGGGCACCCTTGGCAGAGCTGCAGCTGCCGTGTGCTCTGCCTGTGGGCGCTGGGCCACGGCCTTTTGTCTCCCCTGGGGAACTTCTGCATTTCTCAGTGCCTGAAGGCCAGGACTGTCCCGGGAGGGGCAAAGAGGTAGGGCGGGCCAAGGAGGAACTACTGGAAGGCCCATGGGACGTTCACACCAGTGCGAGGCTCTCCAGGGCCCCACTGCGGACTCGCGAGGCAGGCTGCTCTGCAGTCAGCTCTGCAGTCAGCAGTGCACCTGCCACTGCATGCTCCTGCCACTGCATGCTCCTGCCACTGCATGCTCCTGCCACTGCATGCTCCTGCCACTGCATTCTGGACCCCAGACCACGTTCAATGCCCTGGGCTCAGGCCTGGCTGCTCCGAGGTGGGGGAAGTGAGAGTAGGCATCCTGTTCCCCCAGCATACAGGGGGGTGGGAAAGCTGAGAACACTGGGCTGGAACCCCAGAGCCACCAGCTTTGTGTCTCAGGTTCTCCTGTTCAGGTGCAGACTGGAAGAGCCTAGCTCACCGGGTTGGTGGAGATTAACGGATACATGGAGAAACCTGACAAAATAAATGTAAGTGCTTAGTGAGCACATGGTCCTCAGCTAGTAACTTACTCTTTCTGTTTCCATTTCTTCATCAGCAAAGCACGGCCAATGACTGGACCTACCTCCTGGGGTTCTGGTGAAGACCGAATGAGACAAAGAAGCCTGGGGCTGGGCATGGTGCCTACACGTGGAGCTTGATAAGTGCCCTCACACCCACGAAGGTAGACATCTGGTCCCTGTGTCACAGACAGGGAAGCCGAAGCTCTGGGGGCTCCTGGGGGTCCAGAGTCATTCCACTGAGAAGCGACACAGCCGAGATTAGAGCTTTCCATGAAAGATTTGGGCTCTTGCCATGCAATCAGCTGCCACTTTACAGAGTCTGCCTCGTCCCTGGGACAGAGAGGGCAGGAGCCAGCTCCACGGCCCAGCCCGGCCTCTTCTCCAGCATCATTCACTCCTCCCAGCTCGTGGTGTTGGCAGCTCATCCCTGGGCAGCTCTGAAGATACTTCCTCAGAGGCTGGGGCTCTGGCCAGTGAGTACAGAGCCAAAGGCTATGCTGGTGTTATGTCGCCTGTCCATTTACTCATCTCTCTCATTTACTCATCCATCTAACTGTCCAGCCATCACCCCTCCAACAAAGAAAAGCAGTCAATTAAGAGCAAAACACGTCTGCTTAAGACTCTTTGGAGGGCCTACCATGCTTGCACAAAATCCAACTCGGATGTGACCTTGGGTCTCCAGCCCCCTGACACCTCACCTCCTATGTGCCCACTTACTGCCATCAGCCACCCCAGCTCCCTCTCTCCTCCTCAAGCCTGTGCTCCTCCAGCTAGCGCCTTTGCGCTCTCAGGTGCTCTGAATGTTGTACTCCCAGGTCTCTGCACGGCTGATTCTTGAGGCCTCAGCTCACATGTCCATCAGAGAAACCTTCCCTGGGTGAGAACCTTTGTCAAGAAACTGCCCTCTCCTGCCCAATTACTCTCAAGCTTTCTCTATAGAACTTACCTAGATTGGAAAGCAGCTTATTTGTTTATATACATGTTTACTGAATGGCTCTGCTAAGGAATGTACATGTCATGAATGCAGACCTTGTCCTCCCTGGTACCTCCAGGGACTAGTCCAGTGCCTGGAAAAGGGCAGGATCTCAATGGATGGCAGTGCTGGGTCATTGTGGGGCACAAAGATGGCTCTGTGGAAGTGACAGACAATCTCTCTTAATTCAAATACCCAACTTTGATTGCGTGCTTACCATATGCTGGGCACTGTTCTAAGAGCTTTGCATATTTTAGCTCGATATCTTCACAGCAACCCTCTAGGGTGGGACAATCATGACACCCATTTTACAGATGAGAAAATAGGCTAAGGGAGGTGGAATAATTCGTCCAAGGTTACATGACTAGTACATTGGAGCGTACCAACTGGCCCTGGTCAGCCAGGGAAAACTGCTTGCCAACTGGTCTCCTAAAGCATTGGCCACTCATAACTCACTCTTGAGGGCTGAGGATCTGAATCTCCCAGGCAGTCTGGCTGCAGAGTTCATGCTCTCAGTTCCATCCTGTGGTGGACAGTCTCTAAGGTGGTCCAATGAGCCCAGCCTGCTGGTATTCACACCCTTACATGATCATTCCTCTTGAGTGTGGGGTGGGCCTAGTAACTTGCTCTTAATGAATGGAAGATGGCAAAAAGTGACAGGATGTCATTTTTGTATTAGGTTACAAAGAGGCTGTGTCTTCTGTCTGCATTTCCTCTCTTTCTCTCTCACTTACTGGCTCTGATGGAAGCCACTGCCATGCTATGAGCTGCCCCATGGGGAGGCCAAAGAGGTAAGGAACTGAGAGAGGCCTCCAGCCAAGAGCCAGCAGGAGACTGTGATGCCCAGTTCAACAGCCCGAGGAATAGTCCCACACTAAATCACTAAACAAATGACTGAGCTTGAAGTGGGTCTTCCCTCAGTCGAGCCTTCAGATGAAACCACAACCACAGTGAACACACAGATCAGCCTGTGAGAGACCCTCAGACAGAGGACCCCCCCCAAGCCACACCCAGATTCCTGACCCATGTTTGTGTTTTCAGCCACTAAGCTTGGGGGTAACGTGTTATAGAGCAAGAGATCATGAATACAATGCCAGTCTTGCCAAAATACAGTCTGAAGCACAATCTTCCCCCACACGGCCTGCTAAGCCCTGGGAAGTACAGATCTGGTGGTGCATGCACATCCTCACTTCTCTTTCAATACTAATAACAAGGATGATAATGACAGCAATAATGGCAGCAGCAGCAGCCGCTGACGCTACGTATGCTATGGCATTTTATCTTCTCCTTAACTTGTGAGATAGGCGTTATGATCCTCATTTTCCAGGGAAAGAAACTGAGGCTCAGAGACATGGACGACCTTGCCCACAGTCACACAGGTAAGAACTGGAAAGGCTGGAATTCCCAGCCCAGACCCGCTGCACCCAAGGCAGCCTGTCCTGGCCACTCTCACCACCTTAGCTGCTGGCACCTCACCTCCTTCTCCATTGTATTACCTGACCCCTGTCCCCAGGTGCTTGCTGAACTCTCACCTGGGGTCTGCCACAATCTTTGCAAGAAGACAACTAGTAATATTAGATAAGGTAATCCGTACAGAAATATAAGGGGTTGCTACTTGACGGATTCTCTCTCCTAGTCCAATGCAATAATAATGGGGGAGGGGGGCTCCTACCTGCGTCCTGGCCTAAGGAGCTCACAAACCTGGTTGTGGGGGGTGTGCTGTGCACTGCACCTTTGGGGATGGGGGTTTGGGGTCAAGGTGGTTCATATACCACTGGACTGTGAGCTGCTAACAATCAGCTTTCTCCAGATCCTAGCAAAGAGCAAGCTGACTCCATTTGGTTACATGGGGTCCATGTAGGGGGAAGGCAGAAACCTCCCCAACTGGCCATCGGTGGTCAGGATCTCCTAGGGTGTTGACCAGCTTCCACCCACCCTTCGTGGGTAATAATGGGACCTGGACAATAATCTGCTTGTACGGACATGGCCAGAGCCTTCCACGTACAAATTACGAAAAAGTTCCTTCAGCTGAATAAGTGAGGCGCCACTTCTGGAGGACAGCAGGACACTGACCTTGTCTCCCCTGTGCAGACCGCGTGCTCCTGACAGATGTTAGCCCCCCAGGTCACAACTCCGCCTCCTTCAGAAGGATCAATAATCACTGGGGGTCCTAGGGGGTGGCTGGGCTTTCTGCCTCCCTTCTCAGGGCCATCAGGAGCAGCAGCCCTCAGCCAGGGACGTGAGGAGGCTGACAACTCACCCCTGCATTTCTACAAAGGCTTTTAAAGGCAGAGCAAAGGAGAGAAGGGAAGGCAGAGGGGGAGAGTGAAGAGGCTGCTGAACGCGGGACAGCGCGTGGGACTGTTGGCCGGCACCGTGTGCGGCTGTCCTGTGGCCTAAGTATGTGCCACAAAATATGTCTGAACAGGAAGGGAAGGAAGGAATCCTCTGGAAAAATGGATCCAGAAGGAAGAGGCAGAGAACCGCTGGGGACACAGGAATGAAGCCAGGGAAACCCAGGGCCTCGCCGCCTACCTGCCCTGCCATCAGGTCCTCTTTGGCCACAGTAACTCAATCATGGGTGTGGTTCTGCTGCTCAGGGCAGCTGCAAGGCCTAGGGTCTCAATCAAGTGCCTTCCTCCCCCAGGCAGCACTGCTGTTTGTCACTGGGAGGAGACGCTGGTCGTCCCAGGGCCCCTCCCAGCGGGACTAGAGAGGTAAAGGGCAGAATATCAGCAGGGAGGTGACAGTCAGAGTGAGCATCACCTTCGGGTCCCCACAGTTCCTTTAGGGCTCTGCTTGAATCTGTCTCTTACAGCTGCCACATGTGCACCCCAAAGAAAGAGGATGCTACCCCAAGGGCAGGTCCCCATATTTCATGAAGCTCCATGTAGGTGACACCTGTCTTGGCCTGTAATTGTGATCTGTTTTCTGAGAAGGAAGACAGCATTCTTTAAAGGAAGGAGAAAGCTGGCCCGAGCAGGACAGGGACCATCAGAGTCCCCCTGCCACCCCACCCCTGTCCCTGGGCCAGGCCACACCCAACTGTCTTTCTCCTCCTTAAGATGTTCTGGCTGAGGTTTCTTTCATCTCTAGGCAAACGGTGAAGACCCCTGAACAGACGTGTGCTGGACACTGTCTTTGGGGCCTCTAGATGCTCCACAGGAAGGCCCTCACCGACCCCCCATCCCTAGGGCCAGGAGTCAGGGAGATGGCTCATGCACGGAAAAAGCACGTCCTAACACATTTTCTCCCCTTCTGCTCCCCAGTCCCGGGGCAGGGATTTAGAGCCCCCACACCCCAAGCAGTCAGCTGGCAGCGGCACAGGCCGCCTCCCCAGGGCCTGGCTCTCCACCCTGTTCTCTGGGAGTTCTCGCACCCTGCTCTGGCCACGCACTAGCATCTCTCGACCAGCTGGAGCCAAACGTGAAAAGCTTGTTAGCCTGAGAAAGGCAGAGGCCAGTGTTTCAGAATCAAACCGCCCCAACAAGCAAGTTACGTCAAAACCCAGGCAAATGCTGGAAGCCACAGTCACACCCACAGCGGGGGAATAGCTCACACATGGGGCACACAAACATGATGGAATAACATGTGGCCATTAAAAGAAATGCACACTTAGATATTAAAGAAGACTTTGAAAGAAATGAAAACTAGCTCTATTTTACTGGCTATCCTAAGATGAGAGATAGAGCCACTGAGACTTGGTGGTCATCTTGTGACCACGCTGGGCAGCAAGCAGAGCCAGCAGGCCAACGAAGGTGGAGGGGGTCAAGAGAGTCCATGTCCTCACTGACACTGCTGAGCTGCCTACCTCTGGGTTGCTTGGTCTGTGACAATAACATATCTCCTTTAACTTAAGCCAGTCAGGTGGGCTCTTCTGTTTCCTGCAGCTGAAAGCATGTGGGACAGAGACCATGAGAGCCACAGACAGCCCTTCAGGGCCTTGCTGGTGCACACGGTGTCCCAGCCAGGGTCTAAGGAGAAACCTTGAATAGCACTTGAAAAATTTAATATTCAGTGTGATAAAAATTCCATGTTAAATGCGATTAGAGGGGTCCTTCCCTAACACAGATATGCCCAAAGCCAATGCTGTGTCTGGTGTAAAGAAACTGGCAGCACCCCCATCAAAGCCAGGACAATACGAGCATGTCCACTACCACACTTTTATTTATCATTCTCCTGGAAGTATTCATGAGTGCAATTGGACAAGAGAAAGAACACGAAACTATAAAAGCCAGAGAGGAGGATGTGGCGTTATGATTATAGCTCCTATTATTTTTCAGATTACCTGTTTATATATGTGGAAAACCTAAGTCAGTGAACTAAAAAACCATTACAAGCAATAAAAAAATCCAGTAAGTTAGCTGGACACAAACAATATACAGAAATCACAATTTACTTGTAAGTTAGAAGAAACAGAAATGCCAGGTATATAAGTAGAAAAATGCAACATAATAGAGGTGACATCACCCCGATTCAGTCTATAACTTTAATACAATACTAATAACATTCTTTAAACTAGATGAGTTGGTTCTAAAAGTTTATAATCAATGGTCTCTTTTCAAGATGGCAGAATAGATGGTCCCCAGCGTCACTCTCTCCCACAAATCAACCAATTTACAACTATAAAAATATAACATCAGCCAAGCTGGGGCCTCTGGAGCTCAGGGGAAGAGGAGGAGAGACCTACGGAGTTCATGAAGGTGGGAGAAACCATGATGAGAGAAAGGAAAAACTAGTTGGAGCATTTCAGGCCACTGCCACTTTAATGCTGGAGCTGCTGAGCGCATGGAGCAAAAGCCAGTAGAAGCTGCAGCTGTGCCCTTCAGATGGAGTTACTTGGAGGCAACAGGGGAGAAGAGGACCTTGGTGGCCCCCAGGACAGCAAGACCACTAATAGGGTTCCCGTGGACCCATGCGGGAGCAAGGAGCTAGAACAGCTGAAAAAGAGGAGCTACTCAGATGCCGGTGAGTCAACACAAGGGACTGGTGCAGGGCCTGTCCCATGGGAAGTGTTTGGAGCACAAGTGGAGGGGGAGACAGGCCCAGTGGGAGAACACTGGGACACAGCAAGTACAGCTGATCTACCCCCCTCAATCAGTGCAGGACCACTCAGAGGAGACTGGTCAGGATTACAGAATTGCATGGGTTGCAGTTTGATGAAAAAACTTAGCCCAGATCAGAGTTTTCTACACAACCCAGATGCACCAAGTCTCTGGAGAGCTGAAAGTACCTATAAGGTCAACCATTAAACCCTGAGCTGCACTAAAAGCCTTTCCTGGGGAAAAAGCAGCAAAGCAGCAACTTAGCTCAACCACACAGCTCAAGTACTGGTTCCCACAGGAAGTTCTCCTGTGTAGAAGTAAGCGAAGGACAAAAAATTAGTTCTGGCCCAGCCACACCACCAGTGCCTTGGGGCCTGCCAGGGGACATGTGGTATGGAACAGGGGACAGGACACCTGTCCACAACCACTCACACCACCAGTGCCTTGGGACCCGCCCAGTAATCCGAGGCTTGGAGCCAGAGACTGAACCCCACTCCCACATCCAGGCACACCACTAGCACCTTGTGGCCCACCTGGGGACCTGAGGAATGGAGAAGAGGACCAGACCCCCCACCCACAACCAGGCACACTGTGCTAGTGCCTCAAGGCCCGTGTGGGGACCCAAGGCATGGAGAAGAGGACCGGACCCGTCTCCCACAATTAGGCACACCATGCCAGCACCTCAGGGCCTGCCCGGGGACCCAAGATATGGAGCCAGGGACTGAACCCACCTCCTACAACCAGGTACCACGCCAGTGCCTTGGGGCCCACCCAGGGACCTGAGGCATAGAGCTGTGGACTGGACCCCTCTCCCAAAAACAGGCATACCACAACAGTACCTTGGGGTCCACCTGGGGTCCCAAGGTATAGAAAAGGGGACTGGACCCCCTCCCACAACCAGGCACACCATGCCAGTACCTCAGGGCCTGCCCAGGGACCTGAGGCATGGAGCCAGGGACCAGACACTCCCCATAACCAGGCACACTGCCAGCACCAAGGAGCATGCCAAAAACATCACCTCCAGGTGGGTGGCCCACCACAGCCACCACAATAACCATGGCTGCTGCGAAAGCAGCTAGATGCCACAACCACCACACAGATGGTCCACCAGCCCTTGGAGTGCATTGACACGAGGAGAGTCACCAGCAGAGATAAAGAAAAGAAGAGAATGTCTCTCTCCACAAAGCCCATTCCAGAGTGACAGAAGAAGCATCTGCTCTATGAAAATTTTGGAGGACCTGAACACACCTCTCAGCATTGGACAGATCATCTAGGCAACAAATCAACAGAGTAACCATTATTCTTTCAGAGGGAGAGAAGAAATCTAGGGTAATTAGAGGGGAGGGGAGAGAGGGGACAAGGGGCATAAAGAATTATTTTGATTTGTAACAATATATATGCAAGTAATATTGATTTGATCAACATATCTCAATGTTGAACCCTAAAAATATGTATAATCAATTTTGATTCAACAAATAAATAAATAAATAAAAGTTTATAACCAAAAATAGCAAGTGCATTTTTGAAGAAAACAATAACAAAGTCTGACCAGCACTACCAGTTATTAAAACAGAGTATAGAGCTACAATAATTAAAACAGCATGGTCCTGGATGACATGACCAGAGACAGACTCAAACACATATGGGAGTCTGGAATATAATTAAGAAGTTATTTCAAATGGGTGAGTACAAGGTGAGTTGTTTAGTAAATGGGACAGGAACAACTAGATAACCACCCAGAGAAAAATCAAATTGGATCCTTATATCATGCCTCACAACAAAATAAAAATTCATGATGGCTCAAAGATTTAAAGATTAAGAAATGAAGCTATATATGTGCTGAGCTCAATCATGGGAGAGATTTTGTATAAACTTGAAATGGAGAAGGCCTCTGTAAGTACGACTCAAAAATTAGAGACCACAAAAGGAAATATGACTTCATAAAAGTTAAAAATATTTTCATGGCAAAGAAAATAAAATAAAAATGATAAATGGCAAAAGGGTGGGAGATGAATATATAGCCATAAAATGTGATGCTTTGCAGGTATTAAAAAAAATGAGGATTTACTCTATGCCCAGATTTGGAATGTTCTCTGCTAGATAATGTCAAGTAAAACAAGAAAAGAGAAGAATATGCCACCATTTTTGCGAAGAAAGGAAGGGAGGCAGAGGGATGAAGAATGGAAGACATACTTATTTGTTTAAATACGTGCAAAATATCTCTGGAAAGAGAAAGAAAACACTGCGGGCAGTGTCCCTCGGGCGGGAAGTGGGTCGTAGCTTCCAGGCAAAGACAGACTGCAGGGAAGACAGGCCTTTTGCCTTCTGATATCTGAACTGTGTTGTTACTCATTTTAAAAACTAAATGGAAATGGGATTTAATATAAAGTGACAACTGAAATAAACGTCACACCACATGTCCCAGGTGGGTGGGGGCAGTGCAGGGGGCTGCACCCCTGCATTCCGTGGGGAGTGGATGGTGGGCACATGGGCACCTGGGAACTGCTCCCGGCTGGTTTACCAGTGCCCCAAGGGGTGGGAGGGGCTCGTGGTTGGAGCCACCAACCTGAGGGGGGACAGTGAGGAAAGTGGGCAGACCCACTTGGGAGAAGCAGATTTTGGCACAATCTCTACGGGGAATAATTTGATAATATCTATCAAAGTTCTAAGTGACCCAGCAGTCCATTCCTAGGAATGTACTCTTCAGAGACATTTGCATGTGCACAGGAGGTAGTAAGAATAAATGAGAACAACTTAACCATCCCTCAAGTTAATGTTCTGGTCAAACGAAGTATGTCCATCCAAGACACAGACGGTGGTGAAACCGAAGTGGTACGAGGTGACAGCCTGCCACAGTGTACACAGACTGCGTCGCGGAGAAGAGTGACACCGTCACAGGAGTGTAGATACGTGTGCCCATTTCTGAAAGGACACGCGGGACCCTGGGACCTGGGCTGGCTCGGGAGGGGAGAGAGGGGTGCAGGAGCAGGCTGAGGAGGCAGCTGTCACTAGACGCTCTGTGAAGTGTTCCTGTGTGTGTGAGTTCTAACGGACACAGATGACTTCTCGGAATAAAGATTATGATTTTAATTGCTAAGAGAAGTGGAAGCTGTGCGTTTGTCCCGGGAGCAGTAAGGCCTGTCCTGAGCTTTGAGTACTCTGAATTTAGATAAATGCCCCAAATGTCCTCCAAAAGGTTTTAGCTCCCAGTTCCCCTTTGGCCAGCCCATCACCATAGCAGAGTTTCATTTCTTAAAACGGTGCCTCCCTGGGAATCTTCTTTTGTGGTTCTGGGGATATTTGGGTTTTCAGGGAATCTGGTGTGAACTTGCCCCGGGCAGCAACTTGTGGGCGAAATGAGACTGTGACTTTCCTCCCAGGGACAATACAGAAGTGAAGAAAGAGTGGGGGGCCAGCTGGGGAAGCCCAGGGGCTGCCGGAGGGCTGTCTCTGAAGTGCCACTTGGACCTTTCGCCTCCCCAGTGAGAATCGCACACCGTAGCCTGTCCCTGTCTTCAGGACACGTCCTGGTTCTGCTGCTTCCCACTGGGGCTCCTCCGTGACCAGCTGAGAGCACCTGTCCAACCCCAGCCAGCCACTCCCCATCTCACCAGATGCTGCAGGCACTCTGCCCACCGTCTTGTCACCCAGCTATACCACGTGTCACACACCTCCTGTCTTTGCACGCACCAATGCCTTTCCCACCCGGTAAACTCTTGCTCATCCGTCAAGACCCCGCTCAAATATCCCCACCTTTCCCTCACCTTCCCCACCTGTTCTCACCCACTCCCAGCTTGCCTCACCTCATTCTCCCTTCGCAAATGTTTACTGAAGGTCTACCACATGCCGGACACTGTGCCGTGTGCTAGGGGCACAGCAGTGACAAACCCAGGAGTCCCTGCCTCTGGGAGAACGCAGCCTGGGAGGGGAGGCAGGCGTTACAAATATCACAAACAAACTGCAAATGGCAAGTGTTAGGACGCCAGAGGTCTGGGGGTGGTGAGACCACACTTTGAGAACCGCGTCCTCGCGGTCCCTCCCACCACAGCTCGGCTGGCCTGGCCCTGGGTCTGACACCTCTCGGCTCCTGACCGTGGAGAAGCCAGGCCTTGGCCAGTCCTCAGCAGTGAGACGACGTGCCTGACACTGGGGAACACCACCGAAAGCAAGGCCAGCACTGATTGAAAAGTAACTTCTGGGGAGGAAAAACTAAGTTAAAATACAGGATATTAAATGGATATGGCAACCATCAGATCAAGACCAGGCTCTGAAATGCTCAAAGGTGGGGGTTGGGAGGAAGGAGGGTGGGCCTGGTCCTGAGACGGGAAGAAAAGGTAACTCGTGCTGAGTGACCTGGCAGGAATGAGGGCTTGATGCACCGTACTCAGGAAGGAAAAGGACGCTGCTGAAGCGCTTACTCAGCACCGCTTCCTCTCCAGCCTCGGGTCGCCAGCTCGGGTCGCTCTCCAGTGACTCTGCAGGGCACTGATTTCTGCAGTGCTACCACCTACCCCTGCCAGTTTCCAGCAGCTGCCGTTGTTGTCACCACTCAGCCACCTTGCAGCTCTGTGAAGTCTGTGCCATTATCACACTGTGTGTCCCACCCTCCCCTTCCCTGCCTGCGCGAGAAGCCGAGCCGGAGAGTGCGTAAGTGACAGGGCCGACTCCAGTGGGTAAGTGACAGGGCCGGCTCCAGTGGGTAAGTGACAGGGCTGGCTCTGGTCTGGGGCTCCCCGCAGGAAAGGCCCTGCACCTCCCCTCACGCTGCAAGGAGGCTGTGCTCCTGGGCGCCACTTCCTCAGTGTCTGTGACATGAAGGCCTGAGAGCACTGAGCCCTGAAACAGGGGCCGCTGTGAGCCGCAGAGGTAACTAGTGCCCTTCTCTATTTCGGGTTGCTAGTGAGCATGTTTTCCCCCCATTAACACTGCACATCTTCGCCTGGATTCCCCCAAATCAAAGCCCAAAACAAAGACTCCCATGTGGGAAGTGCACAGGGAGGCATGCAGGATGGGAATAAAATGGGGAATGGAGGGAGCTCCCCACAGGGATGCTGGACCCTTGGGGGCCTGGGACTCCACCCACCTTACAAAACGTGTATCAGAACCACCAGCCCTGGGACCAAAGCGGCACAGGTACCCACTGGCTCTGGTCATCCACCCACCAAGGTTGGTCCTGGGAGCTTTAACTTCCCCTCCCCAGAGGCTGGGCCAACTGGGCCCGGCAGGTGTAGCGAGGCTGATTCTTTCAAGGAGGCAACAGATACTTCCCAAGACCCTACTGTGTGTGCCGGGCACTGTGCTTGGCTCACGGGTGTAGGCTGGAGGGGGTGCATGAACAAGACCGGCAAGACTCCCTGACCCCCCAGAGCTGACTCCTGGGGGAAATGGACCAAGGACAGGGAGCAAACCCCCTAAGGAGGGGAGCTCAGACTGGACCACTGCAGCGGAGATGGGGTAGAGCTGTCACTGCAGCAGGCGTGAGGAAAGCCATTCTGGGGAGGGGTAAGCTGAAGACAGAGGGCCTGGCTTTCTTGCACAGATATGATGGGGGGTGCGGGGGGCGGGTAGGAGAACTGCAAAGGCCCTGAGGTGGGAAAAGTCCTAAGCTCCTTCCAGTGGCTCAGAGGACTAAGAAGGATGAGAGTGGGGTCAGCAGGAAGACAGGAGGTTCTGGCAGGTGTCCAGCTGAGAGAAGCCATGGCTTGGGCCAGGTAGGGAGGGGTGGAGGTGGTGACAGGCACCCGAGCTCAGTACCTGTCTTAACCTCACACTCAACAGAACATAAATTGGGGGGTGGGATGTCAGTGGGGTAGGAAGATCCAGGTGGTGATGGAGAGGACGTCTGAAGACAAGCATCAGCCTGAGGGACTCCAAGCCCCAGGACATGAGTGGCGCCAAGGCAGGCAGGGGTCCAGGCAGTGGGCACCAGTCCCACCACGTCCTCCTTCCTCTGTCTCCAGAAACTGTACAATTTGGAGTGAATGTAACGAATAAATAAAAATCACTCTGTAACTGTAAGCAGTAAACTTAAAAATACGAGTGGCATCCCCCTCCACCCCATCACCCCCACCTGATCCCCACCCTGGACCAGGCCCAGCAGCCTGAAAAGCACGGGCCAGGGATCTGGGGCTCGACTCCGTTTTCCTGGCTGTCGCTGTCTGTGCCCGCCTGCCCCAGCCTGGAGTGCTGGGCGTGAGGCAGGGGCTGACCATCACCCCGAGGAGCGGGGCTAGATTCTCATCACCGTGGTCACCAGTGGGCAGCAGCCAGCCCACAGCCTGCGCCTCCATTTCTCCAGTTACCTTGAGGGAGTTTTGGTTTGTCCCCAGGTGACTCGATGCAGCCTCTTCTCTGACCCTACAATCGCACAAGCCTGAGTCCTGCCAGGCAGTAAGCTAGGAACTGGGGACACAACAATGAAGCCAGCGCGGGCCTGGTCCCCAGCGAGCTGCGAGGGCAATTGTCCAGGGAGGGAAATTAACAACAACAAAGACATCTGCTCTTCACTCCTGAGTCTGCAAGGATGTGGATGGGGAGGCTTGGAGCCCCTGCCCTGCCTCTCTACTCTTTATTATGGAGATGGTCGTAAACTCTTAGCCCAAACCCAGGGGATCAGCTCCTACCCCAATTCTGCATCACAAAGCCTCTGAGAACTGGGCTGGAGGAGGTTCTGGAACACCTGGTGGGGGTGGGGGTGGCCATAGGGGTGGGATTGGGGGTAGGGAGAACTTCTCAGTTCCCAGTTCCGTCCCTGAAACCTAGGTGTGGGTGGAAGGGGACGTCCTAGGGTAAACAATTTCTGCCTCCCAGCCCCTCCCCCAGGCTGGGGTGGAGAGAGAGGTGGGCCAGGAGGGCTGCCTGGAGGAGGCAGGCAGGAGGTGTAGCCAAAATCATATAAGGAGTTCTGCTGGCTGGAGAGAAGGGCCAAGTGGAGAGACTGAGGCCCGGGGGGGAAGTGACTTGCCAAACGGCAGAGAAGATACGTGCCCAGGGCCTGTGGTACTCCACGACCGTGTTCTACCCACCGGATACTGCACGGTCACCTCCCCCCTGGGCCACAGGTCATGCAGACGTTTGATGAACCACAAAATCTATATTGGACACAGGAGAAATCCGCTTAATTCATATGGCCACAGTGGATCTCTCGCAGATGCTTCCCTTCTTTGCAACGGGTTCTGATAGGGTCAAGCCAGAAGTAGGCCCACCTCTGGCAGGTGTGTGGGACCTTGAGGCTTTAGCTAGAGTCCTCCCACATTTTGTTTTTCACCTAAATTCTTCAAGTTCTTGAAAAAACGACATACTATTTTTATAAGCTGCCTCTTTCCTGGAAGCCAGGTATACATCCAAACAATTAAGAAGCACTCTAGCTTGTGCCAGGATGGAAGTTTAACATGTTCACTGTTATCCAACACCACTCCCTAGCACAACTCTCGGAGGTAGCCGCTCACACGGCAGTCTAAGCGAATGAAGCCCTCGTCTAGCCACTCACATGGTCGTCTAAATCGATGGTGCCCTCTGGAGGCATCATTCACACTGTAGCTTATGTGAATGGCGCCCCCTAGAGTTATGCAACATGAGGGCCTGTATGTTCTCCAATTCAAGCCTGAAAATCTTAAGGAAGGTCGTCTCCATTTCCCACAGGAGGAAACTGCCCAAAGACTCCCAGAAAGGTGGCCAGAGCTAAGATTTTATGCCTTATCTATCTGATACAGAGCCCAGCGTTGTCCCCCTCAGCAGAGCTTACAGGACTCCTCCAGGCCCCCTCAGACCTACCTACGAGTTCGACACTGACCTTGGAAAATTCCCTGGAAAACAACCTTGTTCCCAGGGGTTGTCATCACCTTATCCATCCTCATTTGAAGAATCATAATGTGCAGAGCCAGAAACGCTGCCAGACTCAGGGTGACTGCCTGTCTCTCCCAGCATAGGGCATACGGTAGCACCTCGTTTATCCAGAATTACTTCTCTGGCAACTCCATGCATCTAGAGTCGAGGGGCAAGCACAGCAGGCGACGACGGGTGCACTGAGAGCCAAACAACAGACACTCGAGGACCTTACTCGGGGCCTGCCTGCTCTTGGCTCACACACGTTTCTAATGTGCATGGTTCACAGGCTCCATGGCACACAGTGGATTAACACACGTGGATACGAAAGGACTGGGAGAGCTGATAAGGGCTGACGTGCTGACAGCATCTGGAAGTGATGGACAACAGCAAGATGAGAAACAGAATTCAGAAAGATTAGCCTTTGGGGGCAAAGGTGAGCAGCATCGACAACGAAAAAAGTCAACTGTCCCAACACGCAGAGTGAAAAGGAAGTCTCTCTCCTACCCAGTCCTCTGTGCACCAGATCCTCCCCCACCTGTGCCCACAGGACAGTCACCCTGCACATGCCGATGTGCTGGGGACTCCCGGGTGCCCATCAGTCCATCCCTGAACTCGGGGAACTCACAACCTCAAGAGGGGGCAAGTGCAGACTAAAGAAACCATAAAGGCTCCCATTTCTCCAGTAATTCAGTTAAGGCGAGGAGGGGCCAGTAACGAGGCCCCGCTCGGCCAGGTACAGGGATGACGCCGTGAGCTCCTCTCACCTTCACAACCCTCAGACCAGACCCTACGGATCCTGATTCACCAGTGGGGAAACGGAAGCACAGAAATGCCAAGTCCCTTGCCTGAAGTCCTGCAGCTGGAGAGTGACGTGAACCTTCCTGTCTTGGAGGGGACCCACTTCCTGGGGCCATCCTGCCTCCTCCAGGATGGTCAGATTGCCACTGCCAGGGCTCAGATGTTGGGGTGGCCACCTTCCACACTGAGGCATGTTTTGTCCCCTACAAGATGACGTTTGAGAATCACCAAACCATCCCTGGGATGTCGGTCCCTCTCCTGGCCTCCCCTAGGCAGATTCGCTCTGCCAGGTAGGGCCCCTCTTGCCAAGGGTCACTCTTCCTGCTGCAGTTGAGTGTAATGCTCCACCACTGCTCAGGGAGTGGCCCCATGTCCTTCATAACCAGCTGTTACTGTGGACCTGCTGAGGACAAATGGCCATACTTTTAAACACACTCAAAACCCCACTTTGGTCCTGGCTGGCACAGCTGTCCAACAAGGGCTGCTGGGTCCTGGCTGCCAAGCCTTTCCCGTGAGGGAGGGGGTCCTGCCAGCCACTCCCAGACACACTGGGAATCCCACTGTAGGTTCTTGTCCTCAGGCATGAGCAGGGACCAGCTAAGCCACCTCCTTTTGGAGGAATGTCTGCCTTTCTATGCAACTCATGCGTGGGTACCAATGGAAGAAGACAAAAAACGGTAAGTCATCAAATCCTTTCAGCAGATGGGCAGACCCTGGAGCTGCAGCCACACCTGCACCCTGCAGGGCACAGGAAGGCCCAGCCAGGCTCAGCCAGGCAGCTGTGTGAGGAAGGGCCTCAAGATTAAATCGTTTGGGCCTAGTTCATGGCCTATTAGCATAATAAAGGCTTTGAGAGGTCCAAGAATTCTGCTCAGCTCATCCCAGGTACCACAAAAGCAATTGCTAATGGTGACACCTATTAACATCGCAACAGCCAGCCTTCCTAAGAATGCACTACCCATACTGCTGGGGGCAGGGAAGAGAGAAGCAGCTGGTGGGGACACTGCCATATATGTAATGACGGAACTGAGCTCCTGCAAACAGAGACAGAGGAAGATTCTGATGCTAGAGGCTTTATTCTCCGTCCATCCATCCGACTGTAACTGAGCAAGCCCGGTGTGCGTCCCAGTGCTGGTGCTGAAGACGAGAGGATGAAGGAGAGATGGGCCTGGTGGGGACAGCCACAAGAAGGGCTGAGTCCCACTTCCAGAGGGCTGCACACCATCTGGCACCCACTCAGCCAGCCAGTCTAGCTCTGGGCATGCTCCAGGCCAGCGTGGGGGACCAGAATCTGGGCTGGACCCACGGGCCTTGCTCAGTAGCACCCAGGACAGGGAGGGTGCCAGCACCCCCTGTCAGCGCCCAAATGGGATGCCGAGCACAGCAGAGCTTTGTTCCAACCCCCGCCATCGATCGCTGTGCAGACGCTCTGTGAATGGCACTGTTGTGGTATTTTAAGAAGATTCTACAAATAGCACTAACTCAGAATGGGCCTCAGAGCTGGCTCATGAATGCTGCACGTCGAGGGTGGGCCAGCCTGGGAGCTGCAGCCAGGACAATGGGGCCTCACAGGGGAGGCAGGGCAGGATGTTGGGTGACCTCCGCCTTTTCCGGGGCTCCACAGCCTCATTTCCCCGCACAGACAATCCGTCAGCGGCTTCCCAGGAGTTTATGGGGAAGGAAGAGGCTCCTCGGCCTCTCTGAATGAAGGGAAGGGGCCTGTGACATCCCTTTGGTGCCTGCTGTTCTGGATTTCCAGGGATTTCCAGGCTCTGAAGATGTCCTACGGGTCATGGAGGAGGGGTTACAGGAAGGAAGGATGTCCTTCGATTGTCATCAGAAATCACTTTATTAGGTAGCCAGAGAAACCTCAAAGACCCATAATCCTGTCAAGGACTATTAACTGGAGTCTTTCTAGAAGGGTCCATTCTGGAGACTTGGAAGGCAGCTGAGAGAAGAGGAATGAACACGGATTTTAAGGTCAGTCAGAACTGGGTTCAAAGGTAGCTTCACCGGGGACATCTGGGTGGCCTGGGGCAAGGTATTACCCCTGGGAGCCTCAGTGTCTTCATCTTCACTTAAAACCAAGGGCACCGCACTGCCCTGGTGGGGAGAGCTGAGCAATGAGCAGCACGTGTGTGCTGGCCTCTCCTCCCCAGGTGAAAGCACATTTACTCAGCACATGTGTACATTCCATGCTTAAAATGTTCCTGAACTGTGGCTGAGAACCATGGCAGGCATAAAAGGAACCCCCCTTGACCATGTGAATCTACAAACATCATGGAGGTGGAGTTGTAAGCTAACGAGCAGGGCACAGGGAGCCTGGGTGGGACATTAGAGAGGGCTGCGGCCTGCGGCAAAGTGGAGAAGCTTAAGTCTAAGAGCCGTTTGGTCCCTTTGAGGCAGGAAGCTAGACAGAGACAAGAGCAGGAGAAGGAAAACCTAGTTATTTGAAAAAGGGACAAACTGATTCCCTGAGCAGCTGTGCACATGCGCAGAAGTGACCACAGGAGACAGACAATTCCAGACAGGGAGCCCCCAACACCTTGGCTGCCATTCAGTTAAACCAATGAGTTCTCACCAGCTGGGCACCAATCTCTTTAACAAATACCACAGAGATTACATACAGGGCTCAACCAATGACCAATTGGCACGAATCCAGCTAAGAGGACTTAAAAGCCCAGGAATGTAACCTTTGACGCTCCTGAGCACTCTCCTCTCTTGCTCAAGCCCGCTACATTTTCTCCGGAGTGTACTCTTCCCTTTTCCTTTGCTAAATAAAGCTGCTTTTACTTTCTAGCATGTCTCATCCAATTCTTTGTTCAAGATACCAAGAACCCCGATCTAGCCAGTGGAACCTGGAATTTTCCCACGACACCTTCAAGTACTTGGAAGATGTCTTGAGACAATAGAGGAAGGATCACTTACGAAACAGGTGTCCCAACCTCCAGCGCATCCTGCGCAGGGTCTGCAGCCATGGGCTGACTTAGAGCTACTGTGAAATGGTGGCTCCCCCACATGCACTCGCTCCCTCCCCCATCCTCACACTTGCCTTGAAGAACCCTTGTATGTACTGCCCCCCACCCCCTTAAACTTTTCAGAGTAAAGAAGGTGCAACACTCTAATCTGCAAGTGGCCCACACAGTTCTGTGTGCAGAGCTCGCACTGAATTCTTATGGACCAAACTAGAAAGAAGTGAGGCAGCCTTGCTCAGAGCCAAGAGCTCAGGGGTTCCCAGACTGAGGGGGCTGTGAGTAGAGTCCCAGCTGGGCCACTGACATGCTGTGTGGCCTTAGGCAAGTCATTTCCTCTCTTTAGTCCTTTTAAAAGCTCTTCTGGAAAATATGAAGGCCAGGCTAGGTGATCTCCAAAGACCTCTCAGCTCAGCCCCTCTGAGCCTGTATGTTACATCTTATGTAGCCACGATTCCATCATTAGCAAGATGGAGTGCAGGGTAAGGATGGTAGATGCCCTCCTTAACCAGCCGCCGGGAGCTCTTCACTGGAGAAGACCTTGCCTGTTCCTCAAATTGAACTGGGGAAGGGTAGGGAGTGGCCTGTTCGCAGGACGGAGCCCCTGGACATGGCAGCGGGACCTCGCTAAGTTAGACGGTGCTGGTGTCTCCAAAGGATCTCCATCTCCACAGCTCTCTTGGGGAAGACAGTGTTTGGGATTGGCAGACATTCATTCTCCACAAGTCCTTTTCCTCCATGCCCTTGTGGCATCGCAGCAGAGGCAGGGCTCACCCAACCAGGGTGAGGTGGGGCCCAGTGAGCTCAGGCACTCGCCAGAGCCACAGCAGGTCAAGCGGTAAAATCAGGCTTTGCACCCAGGACGGCTGGTCTCCAAGGCTGTTCATGTTGCCCCCCACGCTGCACCCTCAACTCCCAAGGAGCTGGCACTCTGTTCACACAAGCCAAGTGCCCTGGGAGAGTGACACGGGCCTTTCTTGGTCTGACTCTCATCAGTAAACTAAGGAAGCGGGACTACCTAATCTCAACCATCTCTCCTTACTCCAAAGTGCAGGGGCTCTCTGCCTCTGGAAGTTGTGATGCAGACTGTGTGCTGTTCAAAATCCTCGCAATGGCTCTGCAGAGCCCAGGACCAATTAGAAGGAAAGGGGGCCATAGCCCCCAGCCAGTCCAGCGGGACTACCTAATCTCAACAATCTCTCCTTACTCCAAAGTGCAGGGGCTCTCTGCCTCTGGAAGTTGTGATGCAGACTGTGTGCTGTTCAAAATCCTCACAATGGCTCTGCAGAGCCCAGGACCAATTAGAAGGAAAGGGGGCCATAGCCCCCAGCCAGTCCCAGGCCAGGCATGAACGTTTCAGGTACTAGATAGTGGGGAGAGCTTGGGGGCTCTGGGAAGTCTGGGGGCAGTGACAATTTACTAACTGGTATGGCAGTTTTTCAGGCTTTTACAAACCTCCTTGCCATTCTGGTGAGTGCCTTCTGAACACCGTGGGTGCAGAGCTCCTGGGCAGATCTGAGCAGCATCTGATCTGCACCTTGTGCCCTATGTTTGCAGAGAGTCTCACTTGGTAGCGACCACTGTGACATCACTGATTGTGACTAGTGGCCTGCTCAAGTCATAAAACACTGAACTGAATCCAGGGTGGGGTGTCTGCTCCTACAGGGCTCTGGCATATCAGGATGAGGGCTGAGTTGTTAAACATGCCCTCCGAGCACAGCAGCTCTCCCTACCTCCCAGTTAGCCCTCAGTCTGAGTGACAGCCTGAACAAACTTGGGGGTCAGGAAGGAAGCTGCCTCAGGGAAGGGCTGCACCCTCTGCCCCAAGAGGAACTCCAATGGAGGGCAGGCCCTATGCATGACTAATCCTCAGAGAGGAACCTGGCCCTGCTGAAGCCACAAAAGAGAAGCTGCTGGTATGTGTCTGACCTTTGATTCCTTCCAAATTGGATGTGACTAGGGGGTGGCCCAGTCCTTTTGTTTCAAGTTTCATTAGTAAAGGGCATATGCTGCTTTCTGATTGCACTTTGGTGTTCTCCATTGCGCTCTGTCAGGGTTAGTGCCAGCTTTTAAGTTGTATCACATTAAAATGAAATAAAGACAACAGTGCAGGTCAGGAGTGCAGGCTCTGGTACCAGAGAGCCTGGGTGGGAATCCCAGCTCTCAGTGGCCCTGGGGAGAAAATGCTGTACCTCAGTTTCCTCATCTGTAAAACAAGACTAACAATGGAATGCACTTGAAGGGTAACAGTGAGGATTAAATAATCTTGTATTTATAAAGTGCTTAGGATAGGGCTTGACACACAGTAAGTACTATATGTGTTATAAATGTTTCTATTTCAACAAAACAACACTGGCTTCATCACTTCTTGGAGTCTTACCCGAAGCCCCAGTCCAAATAATAATCATTTCCATGACTGGGCATTATCTGTGTACCAGCAACCTTATCTACAGAGGCCTAAAAGTTGTTCCTTAACACAACCTGGTGAGGTTATTGGTATCCCAACTTACAGACAAAGGTTATCCCTCTTTGGCTCACATAAATAGACTGCCCCCAAGGTTACATCAACAGTAAGTGACAGAGCCAGAATTCAGAACCAGGTATACCCAACCCCAAGCTTCATGAGCTTCCAGCATTTCACACTGTCTCCTTGAGACCAAGCCCTCAGGCATCTTAAATCATCTTCAAGTCACTTCTCAGCATCCAGGTAAAGATTAGGTAAGAGGGTAAAGATTAGGTAAGAGAAGAGCTACTGCCCCCAAGGTTACATCAACAGTAAGTGACAGAGCCAGAATTCAGAACCAGGTATACCCAACCTCAAGCTTCATGAGTTTCCAGCATTTCACACTGTCTCCTTGAGACCAAGCCCTCAGGCATCTTAAATCATCTTCAAATCACTTCTCAGCATCCAGGTAAAGATTAGGTAAGAGGGTAAAGATTAGGTAAGAGGGTAAAGATTAGGTAAGAGGGTAAAGATTAGGTAAGAGAAGAGCTGATTACATGCTCATATACCTTGGCATGAATTAGCTTCTCAAAGAGTCCCATCCCCAGAGCACTGTCACAATTTGACCCGTTTTGCAAAAAGCCCCTTTATAGAACATTTTCATTATTTGAACTGACTCTGAGCTCACTCTGTGGAAAAAGCTCTATCTCCAGGGAATTTGTCAAAAACAATCAGCAGCAATTCTTTAACTTCACAACCACTGGAAGCTGTGATACCAACTGGTGCAAACAAGAGCCAGCCAAAACTTAAAAGGAAGATCTAAGGAAGAAGATATCCACTGAGGGCTTTGAAAAGCTCTGATGTATTCCTGGAGATCTAGAACACCATGTGCAGGACTGTGCCCATGTGCAGGAAAGATGTGAGAGGCCTTGACCCAGATGTTAAATTTACTAGACAAAGACTTTAAATCAGCTACTGTAAATATTTTCAAAGAACTAAAGGAAACCACATCTAAAGAATTAAAGGTAAGCATGACAATGATGTCTCTCCAATCAGAGAATATCAATAAAAATACAGAAGTTATAAATAGAACCAAGACAGAAGACTTGAACAACATAAAGAACCAAGTAGACCTAACATACACATATAGAACACTACCCTCAACAACCACAGAATACACATTCTTGTCAAGTGCACATGGAACTTATTCCAGGATAGACCATATACTAAATCATAAAGTAAGCCTTAATAATTTAAAAGGATGGAAAAGTGTGAAAGTATGTTCACTGGCTACTGAGGAATGAAATTAGAAACAAAAAAAGGAAATTTGGAAATTCACAAACGTGTAAAAACTTAAGAAACTTACTTATAAATACTCAAACAAGAAATCATAGCAGAAATTTAAAAAACACTTTGAGATAAATGAAAATGAAGATGCTGCATACCAAACCTTAGGATATGTAGTGGAAGCATGCTTAGAGGAAACCTTAGAGCTGTAAATGTCTATATTATAAAAGAAGAAAGATCTCAAATCAATAACCTAATCTTACACCTTAAGAAACTAGATAAAGAACAAATCAAATCCAAATCAAACTGATAAAAGGAAATAATATTAGAGTGGAAATAATAAAGACTAGAAAAACCATAGGGAGAATAACAGAAACAAAAGTTGGTTCTTTGAAAAGATCACCAAGTTTGACAAACTTTAGCTAGACTGACCAAGAAATAAAAGAAGACTTAAATTACTAAACTCAGGAATAAAAAAGGATTATAAGGGAACAATATGAACAACTGTTTGCCAACAAATTTGATGCCATAGATAAAATATGCAAATTCCTAGAAAGATACAAAGTACCAAAACCAACTCAAGAAGAAACTGAAAATCAAATAAACCTTTAACAAGTAAAGAGAATGAATTAATAACTTAAAAATTCCCCAAAAGAAAATCATAGGACCAGATGGCTTCACTGGTGAATTCTACCAAACATTTAAAAAAAGAATTAGTAGCAATTGTTCATAAACTCTTCCAAAAAATAGAATGGGAAGAAACAGGTCCTAATTCCTTCTGTGCAGTCAGTATGCCGCTGGTACCAAAAACAGACGAAGACATAGCAAGAAAACTACAGACCAATACCTCTTGTAAATATAGACACAAAAACCTTCAATAAAAACTAGCAAAATACAATCCAAATACTCATCAAAATGTGGTATATTCATACTATGGAATCATTCAGCTATAAAAAGGAATGAAGTACTGAGACACGGATGAACCTTGAAAACAGTACGCTAAGTGAAAGAACTCAATCACAAAAGGCCATATACTGCATGAAACAAGTTTGTTGGTTGCCTGGGGCTGCAGAATGGGGGTCAGGGGGCAGTGGAGGTGGGAAGGGCTGTCTCAGGAATGGGAAGTGACTGCTAACGGACATGGGGTTTCTTTTTGGGGTAATGAAAATGTTCTAAAATTAGGTTATGGTAATAGTTACATAACTCTGTGAATATACAGTCATGCACTGCATAACAACATTTTTGTCCACTACAGACCACAGATACAATGGAGGTCCTGTAGGATTATAACGAAGCTGAAAAATTTGTATTGCCTAGTGATGTCATAGCCTCCATAACATCATAGCACGATTACTTTATTTTTTAAATAATTTTGGTGTAGTGTAAGTGTACAGTGTTTGTGAAGTCTACAGTAGTGTGTGGTAGTGTCCTAGACCTCCACACCCACTCACCACTCACTCACTGACGCACCCAGAGCAACTTCCAATCCTGCAAACTCCATTCGTAGTAAGTGCCCTAGACAGTGCACCATTTTTTATCTTTTACACTGTATTTTTACTGAATCTTTTCTATGTTTAGGTACACAAATACCTACCACTGTGTTACAACTGCCTACAGCATTCATTACAGTAACATGCTATACAGGTTTGTAGCCTAGGAGTAATAGGCTATACCATGTAAATATAGCCTAGGTGTGTAGTAGGCTAGACCATCTAGGTTTGTGTAAGTACACTCTATGATGTTTGCAGAATGATAAAATCGCCTAATGACACATTTCTCAGAACATATCCCCGTTGATAAGCGGCACATGACTGTACTAAAACCTGCAGAGCATATACTCTAAATGGATGAATTTTATGGTATGTGAAATATATCTCAATAAAGCTATTTAGGAGTCCAGTGATGGGGTGTTTGAGGGAAGAGCCCAGCAAGACATAATTCAGCAGGAAGTGAGTTAGCCACATAGCTGAATGGGGGCAAGGCGGGATAAGAAAAGTTATTTCGGGTGCTCACTTCATTTGGATGCTCCCCATTTTCATCCCAGGATTCCCAAAAAAGTGTCCCCTACAGGTGCAAGGACCCACAGACTAACAGGACAAGAAAACACACCCCCAGGCTTTTCCTTCTCCTCCCTTCAGGAGTTCAGGACTCTGGAGCTCTTTGGGAGGCTTGCTACCCAAATGGCCAAGATCAGGGACTTTGGGCTTCCCAGGACTAGGTGGGGCCATAGGAGCCCACCCCTACCCTTGGTGGCCAGCAGTGCTGACCTTGGCTATATGCTGGTTAAACAGACGTGCTCATAAACTTGGTCAAAGGAGGCCACTGACCTATCCTTGCTGTCCCAGCCCTCCCTACCGTCCCCAGCTGGATCCCTGCTGAGCTCGTCTCCAAGCAGGTGGGAGAAGCACTGGGCCTTCTATGCCCCTTTGCTAGGAGCACAGAGCAGTTTTGAGTCCTCAAATCCTCGAGAATCTTCTGCGGTTCAAGTTGCTGGGACATTGGAGATCATCGTGTTGTCTGCTTGCTTCTTTCCAGATGAAGAAACTGAAGTTCCAAGTAGTAACCCAGCTAGTAAGGGGTGGAGCTAGGACTATCATGGGGCTTTCTGACAACTCTTGAGGTTGGCATGCCTGTCCCCATTTATAGGTGGGAATGTAAAAACTCAGAGGGTGAGGGGTTGGTCTGGCTAGGAAGTGTAACCAAATCCTCTGCCTGAGGCTGGTTCCCTTTTTGAAAACCCCACAGAGCTGCTTCCCAGGACACTTGAATGGGGAAGAGGTTAAAAAAAAAAGAGGGACACTTCTCAGAAACAGAGTGGGACCAGAGACCTTAGAGCTCCATCCGCTGAGCACAGTCCCTGGAACATGGGGGTGCTAATGCTCCCCCATGTCGTTCCAGCCTCACATCTGTGCATGTCGGCTCTCCACTGCCTTCAAAGTCAAGTCAGATTTAAATGCTGCCACACCACCTGGCCTCTGCCTGCCTTCCCAGCAGCACACCCAAGATAGAGCCTACCCTGGCTCACTTGGAGAGGGGACAGGTTTTGCACAATAATGACACATGTATATGTATGCACTGTGATAAATGCCTTTAAGGGAAAACACAGCATCGAAAGTGAGCAAATAACAGGGGTCAAGGAACGCCTCTGCTGTGGTCTGGATGCTGGTGTCCCCAAAATTCACATGGTGAAAACTTAATCCCCACTGTGACAGCACTGGGGGAGACGTTCAGCAGTGATAAGTCATGAATGAGATCAGTGCCCTCATACAAGAGGCTGAAGGGAGCAGTCTCGCCCCTTCCGCCTTGAGCACACGTGGAGGGCACCATCCGTGAGGAACAGACCCTTGCCAGATGCCACATCTGCTGGTGCCTCGATGTCGGACTTCTCAGCCTCTAGAGCAATAAATACATTTCGGTTATTTATCAATTTACCCAGTTTAAGGTACAGTTGGCTCTTCACATCCACGGGTTCTGCATCCACAGATTCTCCCAACTATGTGTTGAAAATATTCAAGAAAAGATGGTTACCGCTGTACTGAACAGGTACAGACTTTTTTTTGGTCATTATTCCCTAAACAGTATAGGATAATAACTATTTACTTAGCACTTACATTGTATTAGGTATTATAAGTAACCTGGAGATGATTTACAGTAAATGGGAGGCTGTGTGTAGGTTATATGCAAGTACTGCACCATTTTGTATCAGGGACTTGAGCACTGGAAGATTTTGGTGTTCATGGGGAATCCTGGAACCAATCCCCCAGGGATATAGAGGGAAGACTGTATTTTGTTACAGCAGCCCAAACAGATTAAGACAGCCTGTCAGGAGATGGTGACCCTTAGGCCCAGACAAACCTTGGGGTCTCCAGGTCAAGAGTGGGGGCAAGGTAACTATAAACAGAGAGAACTTGGGGCCTTGAGGAGGTAAAAACAGGTACATGTGAGCAAAGGGTAGGCGTGGAGAAACCGAGGCCACACCAGGCCGTCTGTGAATGGCACTGAGAGCTGACCACAGATGTCACTGGAGCCACTGCGAGTTTGTAAGCTGGGAGCAGTGAGACGCAGTAAGCTCAACAGGGTCCTCTGGCTGCCACTATAGAACAGGCTGAGTGGGAGGGTCTACGTGGGGAGACCTGACAGGAGGCCACTGCGCTGTTGGGGAATGGCTGGTGGTGGGTGAGACCGGGGTGCTGGTGTGGGATAGGGATAAGCAGAAGGATTCAGATGTATTTTGGAAATAGAACTGGCAGGACATGGTGATGTCAAGTTGGAGAAGGACGAATGGAAAGTTCAGATTTAGCCTGATTGGGTTTGGCCAGTCTCTAGCCCAGGAGTCACCCAATGGAGGCGGTGAGTGGGCTAGAGGGAGGCCTGAGCTGGGGAAATGCCTGGAGACCCTGAGGAATTTGCCAGCAAGAAGGCCGGGTGGCAGGGAGCAGAGCGAGCCTGAGGAGCATCAGTCTGTGCAGGTCTCTGTGGGCAGGGGCAGAGAAGGAGCGGCCGGGGAGGGGCAGCCTCTGTGCCGGCCTGATGGGCCTGGCACACCTCTGCGTACCTGGAAAGCCCTGCCCTATTTTCTCGACTGTGCTGGTATCTCGTCCTATAAGACCCAGCTCAGGCATCCCCTGGTCTGGGCATTCTCTGAACTCCCAGGCTGGGTGGGACCCCCATACCCCAGTCCTCCCAGAGCACCCCAGCTTGCTGCTGGCCCTACATTTCTTCCCAGCCTGCAGTGTCATGTCTGCTAGCTGCGTCTCTACCCTGCCACACTGTGAGCATGCTGGGGGCAGACTCTACCCTCCCCGACTCTTTAACTCCCGTGTCCCCCACAAGGCCTGGTGTGGCATGAACACCCAACAGATGATGGTTAAATGAATGGCAGAAGCCTGGATGGCAGCTGCCTATTAGCAGTTCTGGACTTTGTAAAAAATGGAACCTCTCAAGAAGGTGGGCTCAGAAGCCGTGTAGGAGTTTATACAGCAGAACCAGTCCCATCCCCCTGACCCAATGACAGCCATACCTCCCTGTGCCCTCCCTCCTGTCTGCCCATCTTTCCCAGGCACACTGGCTTCTGCACCCTGGCCGTTGGGAGCCCCAAAAAGCCCATACCCAGTGAGGCTGACACTTTGTCCATCAGCAAATGACAAAGGGGCGCAGGGTCCGTAGGCACCCATCCCCAGCACTCACTCCGTTACAGTACAGTGATCAACCAAGTGGGCTGGACTCTCCCAAAAGTGCTGCCACTGGGACCCACTGGGTGTTGGGCAACACAAACAGGCTGGGCCCAGCCAGCAGGTGAGTGTGCATCTCTGCCCACACTGCTCTCTCACCAGTGTTCATGGAGCACAGATTATGGGTCAGCGCAGTGCCAGATCTCACAGGTGACACGATGATCGCCACAGGGGCAGCAGACCCAGACGAACCACAGCCCTGGAGAGAATGAAATGAAGTGGGCCTGAGGGCCAGTGGCTCAGAGATGGTTCCAGGCGCAGGCCACCTGCCTGGGGCTTGACTGCTGTCAGGCCTAGTGCAATGCACTGTGAGAAGGCGTGGTGTGTGCACGGACCAGAGAGGTCCAGACCATGTGGAGTGGAGAGCGAGCATGGGAGAAGGCTGGGGGGACGTGACATCAGCAAGGCTAGGAAGCTGGGCCTTTTCTGGGGGCAGTGCGGGGCCAAGGTGGGGTTTGAGGAGGGACAGAGTGTGGCCAGAGCCAAGGATGCGGAGCTGGTTTGAGCAGTGGACTAGAAGGGGCAAGGATGAACTGAGGATGACCAGTCAGGAAGCCAGTGAGACTAGGAAGCTGGGCCTTTTCTGTGGGCAGTGCGGGGCCAAGGTGGGGTTTGAGGAGGGACAGAGTGTGGCCAGAGCCAAGGATGGGGAGCTGGCTTGAGCAGTGGACTAGAAGGGGCAAGGATGAACTGAGGATGACCAGTCAGGAAGCCAGTGAGTAGAGCTGGCAGCATGATGAGGGAATGTACAGGGGTCTTGTGGCCTTGGGAGCAGGATGGCAGGAGCAATCAGCCTCTTTGGTTGTAGGAAATGAAGATGAGGATGGGGCCAAGAGCCACTGGAGCCAGCCGGGGGGAGAAGAGGAGAAGGGGCGGGAGGACGCACAGCCCTGCAGCCGGAGGTGTGGGGAGGTGTTCTGGATTTGCAGGCTGGAGATGGGCCTTGCAGAGTGGAGGCGGAGAAAGTGGGGGGTCTTTTTCTCAGAGGTCATCTCAATCATCAGAGCCCTGGGGAAGACAGAGCTGGAATGTGAAGGAATTCACAGCAAAAAGGAGGCGGGGCAGGGAAGAAGAGCTGATGGGGCAGGGAGGGGCATAAGTGGGGGGCAGGCTTTCAGGTGGTCAGAGAGCCAGGACCATTCACCTGCTCCAGCATGGGTGACCTCCTGCAGGGCAGAGGTGACAAGGGTGTCAGGGACAA
>NW_007726369.1:53851-56923 GCF_000696425.1 Galeopterus variegatus | reverse complement strand
GCTGGTGGAGCATGGGGTGGGCAGGGCAGGAGACTGGTTTGGTATTGTTTCTGTCCTTTAATTTTCTGGTGAGCAACTTAGGCAGGTTTGTGGACTGACAGAGGAGCCAGCAGTGGGACATTGGGGAGAGAAGGAGACATGGTAGTTGTCAAGACCCCGTAAGACAAAGGAGGGCTCCTGAGGCTGAGGCCAGGAGGAAGAGTAGGAGCGCAGGGCCCCAGAGGCATTTGGGGGTGATGTGGCAGCGGGGGATGCATGCCCATCAGGGGTCTTAGGGGCCCATCAGTCTGCCCTCGGCCCCTCCCTGGCCTTGAACAAAGGCTGACTCGGTGCTGTGCTCCAATACCACCTTCTTCCTCCAAATCTCAACCTTGGGCAACAGCGTAAAAGTTGAAGAAAATGAAATTTGCCACCTAATGAACACACCAAAGAGCTCAAAATACAGAAGCATCTGGAAACATCCTCCAGAAACACTGAAATCAGACTGGTGTCCTTAGAGTTCAGAGGAAGTACACTGGCCCTTTGCTTTTAAGGGGGCATTATCTTTTCTCTACATATGAGATCCTGCTCACTGACCTTTCGGCTTCTTTGGGAGCACCTGGAACCCAGCATTGCACCATTAGCAACAATCTGTCTTGCACATGATATTAAGTGTGATTAACATTACGGCATATCACCCTGCAAAAAGAACCTGCAGCAATCCCTCTCCAGGCCCACCGTGCCCGCCTGCAGCTTCATGGCTAGTAGGAGAGCAAGTGGCTCCTGGATGAAGAGCCGGGCTTTGAATTTGGAAGACATGATGACGACGACACTCACACATGTGACTCTGGCACTTAATGTATTTTTGCTGCTCTCTGGGATTACAGATTAACTATTTGCACTTTTCTACTTTATTAAGTACACTTTTACACAGGAACAACACGCTAAAATATTGTTTTGATTCAGAAACATCCAGGAATGAAATCAATAACAGCTGTTGCCTTGAGATGATGTCAATGACTGATGGACTCTCTTTTGAATTTTTCTAAAAAATACACACAAATATATTTCTAGTCAGATACCTCCTTAGTCAGGTAACTTGCAACAGCTAAACACACAACACACAGCCCTTGGGAACAGATGCACTGTGTTACTGTTAGGACAAATGAATCCGTTTCATGTCTAAAGCAGCATTTCTCAAAGTGACACCAAAGATACATGTGCCAAGAGGTGCTCTATGAAAAGCAGGCTCCCTGGACAAAGGACTGGAAACCGTACCTGACTTGGAGATGTACAGATGCACCAATGTGTTACAGGTTCTGAGAAAGCTTGCAGTAAAAAACTTCCAAATTTTGATAACTTATGATGTCTAAGGTTATTTGAACAAAGAACCTCCCTGTTGTTTATTGCAGAACTCATTGTGAACAATGGTCCAAGCTGTCCACTGCCTAGCCATACTGGCCACATGGGTTCAGATGTGTTATATGAGTCCACAGTATTTAAACATTTGGAGATTTTTACATTAAAAAACCAGACGTCTGCCTTTCTTGAACATGGACTCTCCAACCACATGAGTCCTCTCCTCCTCACCTGGCAGTGGCTGGCTGCCTATTCTGATACCACAGTGCTCTCCTCTCACCTCAGACTTGGCCAGCTTCGCTGATGTCCATGGGCTGCAGAACCTTGTGGGCACTTCAGACTCTGTCCTTTTCCCCAAGCTGCTGTGGCCAGCTGTCCCCTGGGGTGGGTGGGAGGGTAGGAGCAAGCTGGGCACCAGTCCCCGACCAGGCCTGTTCCTCACCTGGATTTGTCTAACCAGCAGCTGGCCTTGGGGGGGCCACAGCCCCAGAAGACAAGCCTAGCAGGAGGAGATGCCCCTGGTTCCCTTTTGGGGCTGCTTATTGAGTGCATATAACCTTCCCCAACCAAGGCCTTGCAAATCCACCTTTGCTTCTGGACACAGGCTCCACCCCTGCCTTGTTTACAGAAGGGGATCAGGAAAGACCAAAGCTGAAAGACACAGGCCCTGCCCCCTTGTGAAATCCTTCCTGTGCTGGGCTCTGACCTGCCCTCAGAGAGCATGAAGCAAGACCCTGCCCCCAGAAATTTATTGTGGCCATAGTCATTGCAATAGTCAAGACCCCACACACCAGCTCTGAGCCCCTCCCTCCAAGCATGAAGTCCCGCATGCAAAACTCTTATTTTTTTTTTTTTTTCCTTTCTAAACCCAAGCGCTGAGAAACCTTTTGCTCTGTGACAACAAGAACCATGCAGCCATTCACATTTCCCACTTGGTTTCGGCTGCAAAGAGGCTCAACTGCAGACACTACCTATGGCTGTATTAATTGGGCTTTGTTTTCCCTTGGCCTCTACACCTCCTGTCTAAATGTAAGGCACTGTTTTGGTCTTTTATGTATAATTATTATACATGTTATTAGCCACCTCAAACCCTTTGGGAAACAAGCCCAAAGTACATTTGTGGCATCATTATCACCCGGACAAGAGTCCTCCATGCTGCTTGACACATTCATACCTTTTCTTTATCTGGATGCAGAATAGACTTTTTCAGAAGAATGGGGACCTGGTGCTCATTCTGGTAGCGCCTTCCCAGACTCACCTGGTCATAGAAGTCACTTAGGGAACTCTTAAAATAGCCTCGCAGGCCCTTCCCCAGAGCCTAGCCAGGAGACCAGGGTGGGGCCTAGGAATCTGCATGTTTAATGAGCAGGGCCGGTGAGTGTTTAGGGTCAGGCGCGTTTGGGGAGCGCTGCAGTGAATGGACGCACCACTATGCTCCCGACACCAACAGGGATCGTTTCAGTCAGTCAACGGTTAAGTTGGCCGGGCCGCTGCCGGGGGAGGCCGGACCTCAGGCGGCCGCCAACGTCCTAAGCTAGTTTCTGGGCTTTGGGCCCTCTCCAAGCCTGCTGCATTCCACAAGCAGCTCCGCTCGCAGGTTCCGCCGCGACTTTTGGAAAACTCTGAGTCAGGGCCCATCCGTCCAAGTTTATGACAGAGGCGGGGAGGAGAATGAACGGTCCCTCTCCGGGCGGTTAAGCCGCAGAGGCGGCGCTGGGCGCGGGCCGGGCTCGC
>NW_007726369.1:52604-53367 GCF_000696425.1 Galeopterus variegatus | reverse complement strand
AATGAGAAGTGGGGGAAATGACACCGTTTCAGATGTCACTTAGCACAAACCAGAGGTTTGATGGTATTAAGTTATTTAAACTCTCAGTAGTTTCCTCATCTACAAAACAGAATAATAGAAACTTCCTCATTGGATGGTTGGGACGGTTGAATGAGTTCACATGTTTAAGGGAACTTGGAACCCAACTGGCACGTTCGTGCTTTGCAACTGTGATCCATCATCATCAGTGCTGGTGAGGATTTGGACGACGGGAGCTTTAACCATGAGGGTGTGTTTGGTGTGAACACTTTGGAAGGTAACATGGAAGCTGCTTAGTAAAACTGAACATGCTAATACCCTGGGATCAAGCAATGCCATTTCCCAGTACGCACCCCACAGAAATGCTTGTCCACATGCCCAGGAAAACCTGTATAGGGCTTTCCATGGCAGCCTTGCTCATGACTGCAAAAAGTTGGAACCACTAAAATGTTCATCAGGAGAGGAATTATCAAGTACATTGGCATTTTCATAAAACGGAACATGATAGAAAAGGAGGAAGCACAGCCGCGGCTGAATGTTTGAGATTTATGGATTTGTAGCACTTATAGAAAACACACACCACATCCACAAAATATCACTAGAATGTTCGCTCTCCATTGGGCTCCATTCTAGGGCTTGGGCCTAGACAAATACATGGGAGGGAGACCGGACACCAGGAGTAGTTCCCTCTGGGGAGAAGGTGGGTGACAAGAATGAAGGGAAGGGGCTGTCGCGACCTTGGCTT
>NW_007726369.1:46516-52277 GCF_000696425.1 Galeopterus variegatus | reverse complement strand
TCCCTCTGGGGAGAAGGTGGGTGACAAGAATGAAGGGAAGGGGCTGTCGCGACCTTGGCTTTCTTACAGTGGTCTCCTTCATAAAAGGAAGGCGTATGCATGCAATCTTGTGTAATTAAAGTAAATCATCAGAGGAGAGAAACTGCATTTTTAAGTGTGTGTCCCTGAGTCGGGTTCCTAATGCAAGGCTCTTGCTCTGCTCTCCAGTCCCTGGGACTTGTTCCTGGCCCTGAAGCAGAGCTGTGGTCAAGCCTTGATGGCCTTGGCTTGACTGGGATTTTCTCCCTTGCTCCCCACCCCATCTCTCTCCGGAGAACGGAGGTGGTCTAGGGGTTAGGCCAAGCTGAAAGGCAGAGGCTGCCTGCACAGTTAGATGGGGGAGTGGGAGATCAGGGAAGAGGTTTTCCCAGGAGGTAAGTCTTCATTCAAAGGGGAGATTAACAACAGTGGGGCAGACTTCTGCCTCCCTCTCCTTTAACTCCCCAGAAAGACCAGGCTGAGGCTTTAGGGGGCGAGGAGAGTTGTCCTGTGTTAGATCCGGAAGGAGTGATGTTTTCAGTTCATGACTTGTAGGCGGGGGTTACAAAGAGAGAGTAACTGAGAAAAAACAGAGAGACCTGACTTCTGTTTGCTGCCAAGTCATTTTAAACAGTTTTAGCACCAGGCGAGATCACTTAGTCACAGCGGGCTTAATGAGGCACCAGGAATTCCAAACTAGAACTCCCTGCATTCACGGAGAGCATCTGCGGGGAGTGAGCCCCCGGGGTGATTGTCCAACGGCCAAGTCCTACATTTGGAAAGCAAGATTTAAAAGAAAACATCACAGCGGCCATTGTGGGCTGCTTGTTTATCTTTCTTAGAGGAAGTAGCAAAGCAGGATCATTTCAAATGAGCCTATTATAGAGGGTCAACGTCCCCATTGAACCGTTCAAATATATTTTGGGATACTCGACTTTTCAAAGTGGCTTTAAATATCGACTCCCCGGGCAGTTCAGAAGACAAATAGGAAGGCGAGAGCTTCTAGTACCATTGCGTTTGGTTTCACGTGCATTAATTCCTGATTACACACTGTCTGTTTTACAGTTTTCTAGTTGTCTCTTCCTCAAGAGGAAAGGAAAATAACACTCACTATGTGCTTCCCACCAAGTGCCAGGCAATTCACAAATGGTACTATCTCAATTAACCACAGGACAACCCCATGAAGCAGATGCCATTTAGGTTCAATTTACAGAGGAAGAAACTAAAGTCCAGGGAGGTGAGCCCAAGATCAATGAGGTGGTAAGTGGCAGAACCAAGATGGATGGATGGATGGATGAATAATGGATGAATGGCGGATGGTTGAATGGTTGGATAGATAGATAAATGGATCGCAGCTACTCAAGTCTGCTATCAAATGAGGTGGTAAGTGGCAGAACCAAGATGGATGGATGGATGGATGAATAATGGATGAATGGTGGATGGTTGAATGGTTGGATAGATAGATAAATGGATCGCAGCTACTCAAGTCTGCTATCATAGGGTGAAATCAGCCATAGACAATACATAAGTGAGTGGGCGTTGCTGTGTCCCAATAAAACTTTACGTACAAAAACAGGTGGCAAGCCAGATGTGGCCTGCGGACTGTAGTTTCAGTGTTTTAAAAGAATTTTAGAGCATTTGAGAAATTGTTTCCTCTTTTTTTTTTTTTTGTGGCTGGTGGGTAGAGGGATCCTAATCCTTGACCTTGGTGTTATCAATGCTGTACTCTAAGCAACTGAGCTAACTGGCCAGCCATTTCCTCTTAAGTTGGGAAGCAGAGATGTCTAGTCTCCACTTAGGGTGACAGATTGGAGAAAAGCAGCTGTGAAACTTTCAGGGCAGTTTGGCCGTAGAGAGGGGCAGGCAGTGCCCGGGAGGGGTCGGTCCCTGAGAGAGCAGGCTTGAGGTCTGCCAGCAGGGCTTCTTCTCCAGCGCATTTGCAATGCCCACTACTCAGGGAGGGGACACTGGGGGCAGGGCCCTAGAGGTGCCCCCCAGCCAGGTTCCCCAGCTTGGGCCAATGGGCCTTCAGTTGCAGTGGATGCTGTTCACGGAAGGAATGTGTCTGCAGCTCCAAATTCCCACAGAGAAAGACAAGGGGAATCATTGGGGAGAAATTCCTGGGCCACATTTTTCTTGCTGTTCATGTGGCCTGAAGCCATTGAACTTGGCCAGACTGTCCAGGGAGGGATTTTACAAAGCCCATTGTCCTTTCCCCAAGTCTCACCCCCACCCCTGCCCCCACCTGCTCCTTCCGCTTTTCTTTCTTTCACCCCCACCCCCAGGAGAAATGCAGCCTGGGAAAGAACAGGAGGCCAAGCCATGGCCCAAGGGCTTTTGCTCCCTGCTGTGGAGGGATCCAGCAGCAGCTCCAGATGCAGGCAGGAAGTACTTCCTGGCTCTAGCAGCATCAGGCCTTTCCAGGCACTAGAGGGGTGGGAGGTGGTCTTGGTTGCCTGAGCAGGAGTCACTAGTGGCATACACGTTTCAGGAATAAGAGTAATGCATATTGAGCACCTGTTGTATTCCAAACACTGTTCTGAACATTCTACATATGCTAACTCACTAATCCCTGCAAGGACCCTACTATAATCCCCATTTTACAGTTGGGGAAACTGAGGCATGGGGTTGTTGAGTGACTTACTTGGGGTCCCACAGCTAGTAAGTGGAAGACATGTGATTTGAACTGAGGTAACTGGCTCCAGGGTGACTCTTACCTCTCACTTTTAGTACACGTAATCCCCTCAGCTCAATATTCTACTTACAGACATCACCCAAATGGCATGTCTCTGCATCATAGAAAAAACCCAATTCACAAAGCATGTGCAATAGAAAGAGCCCATGCACCTTTGAAGGCTCCCAGCACCTCCATGCCACAGAAGATGAGGCTCTTCACCAGGACCTGTGCCCATCTGGAGTCTGGTCCGCTTAGCTGGGGGCCCAGTACTGCAGACTGGGGTTAACTAGTGCCTCTTGCTGCTGCCACTGTTGCTGCTGCAGCTGCTGTGGACACTGCAGGGGGGATCTCAGTTACCCAGAGAGTCTTCACAGCAACATGCCAGCCCTGGTGTCTTACATTATATGTCATGATACAAACCTGAGACTGATGTTGATAACCCCATTAATGCTTGCTGCTATAACAGACAACTTCAAAATCTCAGAGGCTTCATTCTATAAAGGTTCTTTCTTGCTTGGGTCACTGTCTTGTGTAGGTAAGCATGAAAGGGGGGCAGGGAGAGGCTTGCTCCATGTGGTCACTCCATGCAGCCACTCAGGGACCCAGGCTCCTTCTAGGACTTCAGCACCCTCCGCTGCATCTGCCTCAAACTCAGAAGAGGGGGCAGAGAGGATTGCAGGGGATTTCAGAGGGGATTTTCATGCTGACAGCATGACAGCAGCCTACGTGGTCACTTATCACTCCTACCCACATTCCATTGACCGGAGTTTAGTCATGTGACCCGTCTTACTGTAGGGGAGGCTGGGAAATGGAGTCTCCTCACGTGGCCAAAAGGAAAGGCAAGAGGTCTGGCTGCCACACAGGTTGAGGGGTGGGGTGTTGTAGGGGACAGTCAGGCCATGTGACACCCAAGCTTGTGCTCTGCCACCATACTGCCTTGACTGAAACTGACACCAAAGCTGTCTGCATTAAATTTCAGTTTCTTCCATCTTAAAAACCCTCCATTCTTCACCAGGACAATGAATCGGGCTGAAGGTCTGGATGGCCGTGCGCATTAACTGTGACACTGACAAATGAGGTGGGCACATTGTAAGTGCTCAATACCCTTCCCTCGGCGGCGGCGGAGCTGTGGCCAGCATTGCTCAGCAGGTGGAAGCTCCGGGCCTGGGAGAATTTCCGCCTGGAGGAAAGGTGGGGAGTGGCATAGTCCCCTAAGGAAGAGCACCGCGCTTGCTGCGCCACCTCGCTGTGAAGGGAGAACAGCGCAGGACGGTCAGCGTCCCACGTCTGGTGAGTCCCTTCCTGACGCCTGGCAGATGGAGAAGCTGGCCTTGGTTGTGTGTCCACAGCAAGTCTCTCCAAAACCTCAGGCACGTGAACTCCATACTAGTGGGGAGGGATTCCCTGTGTCTTTGTGTGTCCTCTCCTCTTCTTACAAGGACACCAGGCATTGGATTTTAGGCCCTTCTGAGTCCAGTATGACCTCATTTTAGCTCATCACATCTGCACACACCCTGTTTCCATGTAAGGTCATATTCTGAGGTTCCTGGTCGACATACACTTTGGGGGGACACTATTCAACTCAGGACAGTAACCTCCCTTCTTTCCCAGATGTGGCCTCCCAAACTCTGTCTCCTTGATCTAAAGTCAGCAGAGAAATATCGGGGAGGGCAGTGTGCTTTGAACTCATGAAGGTCACTGGCCTGCAGAAGAACTTGCAGATCTGGTGTTTTCGATGATTGGAACCCTGGTTTTTGACATTCTGGTATTCCAGAATAATGTGCTTTTTAAAATACTGAACTACTAGTAATTCGTGATAAATTTTTTTAAAATCTGCAGAAGTTTGGATTCAGTAAAGAAGAGCTTGTTTAGAAAGTAGTTTTCTACTCCTCCATGATTCAGAAGGGGAGGAAGAGAACCAAGGTGCCCCTGTCGTAACATAACGTTATTACCAATGCCATACTAATCAGCTGTCACTGCATAGCCACGCGGTGACAGCTTACCATGTGCCGGCCGCATGCTGTACACGGAGCTACTTTCATTGTCACCATTTTACAGATGAGGAATCTGAAGTTTACGTGACTCACTCTGGACCCCAGACCTGGGGAGAGGCTGAGCCAGGATTGGAACTCACTGTGACTGAGCACCTCGCCTGTAACTCCCACCCCACATGACAAATAATCGGGGATGTCAAATGATTCAGCCAATATACAATAGCCATCATTTTCTAGCCATCTTTGCTTTTGCTTATTATTATTTTTTTAATTATCTACACTAGGGTGCACAGACTCAAGCCCCCGTGGAGATCAGGCAGGTGAGATGAACAGACAGAGCAGGTTGGGAGAGGGCAGGAACAGGGAGTGGTGGGGGTTCCGGCCCACTGCAGAGCACTCAAGCTCTGTGTAAAGGGGCAGCTGTTATTTAGCTTATATCAATTGTTTACATGGAAAACGTGGGTCCAAATTTACCCTACAGAAATTTATATTTTTTATGAGTAAAATCTTTTGCTTTTAAAAATATTTCATGAACCAAACAGGACATGTCTGTGAGCCAGAGTCAGCCCGTGGGTAACCAGCCCTGCTTGGCAGCCTGAGCACTGGACCTGTTTCCTGCCTGTCCTTGCCTCCGCTGCCTTCACTTCCAGCACTCTTCCTGTCTTCAATCACTGCTCCTTCCCTGGTTTACTTTGTCAGATACCTTTTAAGGGCCAGGCACCAGGCTCTGGTGGTGTTTGGCTGCAGAGCAGTGCTTCTCAAATTTTAACATGCACACAAATCACCCAGGACATGTGGCCGTAACACAGACTCTGTTTCAGTTGGTCCATGTGGGGCCCTAAGTCTATATTTCAGACAAGCTCCCAGGTGATGCAGCTGACCCAGGGACCACACTTTGGGTAGGAAGGACCTAAAGAACAGCTGTGTGCTTAAGAGAGTTCCTGAGCTGAAGGTTTCCAGTTGGAAGAGCCTCTCTACTTGGGCTCAGGTTCCCAGAAGTGATCTGGGTCATTCAACCTCCACCTACTAATCCCCTGCCACATTCCTCCCCACATCCAAATTTATCTAGGGA
>NW_007726369.1:36239-45909 GCF_000696425.1 Galeopterus variegatus | reverse complement strand
TGTGGGGCCCTAAGTCTATATTTCAGACAAGCTCCCAGGTGATGCAGCTGACCCAGGGACCGCACTTTGGGTAGGAAGGACCTAAAGAACAGCTGTGTGCTTAAGAGAGTTCCTGAGCTGAAGGTTTCCAGTTGGAAGAGCCTCTCTACTTGGGTTCAGGTTCCCAGAAGTGATCTGGGTCGTTCAACCTCCACCTACTAATCCCCTGCCACATTCCTCCCCACATCCAAATTTATCTAGGGATTTGGTATAGCTGAGATCACTCCTAAAGAATTTTATCTACATCTTTGTTCTGAGCTGGCATGGAGCATGCCTCCTCCCGCACATCGCTCCTTCTTGTCCAGTGTACTGTCACTATCTGAGGGATTACTGTCTGCACCCCTTGTCTCAGAGCCCTGGTGCCCAGCACCAGCCTGGGCTTCTCTTCTACCTGCTGAGAGTGAGACCCTGGAGTGGGACTCACCTGGGCTGGAATCTGGACTCTACCCAGTACAGTCATGTCACTTTGGACAAGTTACCTCTCTGTGCCTCAGTTTCCACATCTATTGAACAGGGCTGTCCACTCACTGCAGTGTGGGGTGTAGGGCACCTAGCACATGGTAGGCACTCAATACATATGGTCAAAATAATAATGCTTAGTGTGTTTTCAGGTGAAGTACCTCTAAGAAACAATTAACCTGGCTGTCAATTAACATGTATCATAGTGTCCAAAAATTCAGAAAATTTAGAAATACTGCATCTATTTAAACAACTGGACCCACTGCTTTAAATTTAGGGGCACTTTGGGGCTGGCCCAGTGGCGCACTGCTACAGTGCGCCGCTTGGGAGTGCGGCGGCGCTCCCNATCCATTGCCGGACACGAAAAAAGACAAAAAGGAAAAAAAATAAAAATAAAAAAATAAAAGAATAAATTTAGGGGCACTTTATCTAACAAGGCATCTTGAGATTGAAAAAAATGAATTGAGCATATTATTTAAAAAGGTTACTAACATACTCTTTGAAAAGAAGCTTATCCCTTGCTTCTTGATTTTTGTAGTCACCCTGTTGTAATAATTGCTAAACTTTATTGATTACTTAACACAGGCTGAGTATTATCCTAAGATACAGGTGCATAGTGTCCCAACAATGTCATGGGGTAGATACTTTAAAAAAAAACCTTTTTATTTTGAAATGGTTCTAGATTCACAGGAAGTTGTAAAGAAATGTACATGAGGTCCCCGGTACCCTTCACCCGGCCTCCCCCAAGGTTAGCATCTTATGTGACTACAGCGCAATATCCAGAGCAGGAAACTGACCTTAGTTTGGTCCTCAGAGCTGATGTAGATTTCACCAGTTATACGTGGACTGGCGTGTGTGTGTGTGCATGTGTGCATGTGTGTGTGTGGCTTTGCGCAATTTTATCACACGCGTAGCTCCATATAACTGTCACCACAGTCAAGACACTTAACTGTGCCAGTCATCACTAGGCTCCCTCGGCTGACCCTTTAGTCACATCCGACCCCTTCACCCCACTCCTAACCTAAGGTATAGATACTTTAATTATCCTCGTTGTTCGTGTGAGGAAACTGAGGCACAGAGAAGTTAGCAACTTATCCAAGGTCATATAGCTAGTAAGTATTGGGTCTGGCTTTTGAGCTCTTTATCATTAAGAGGCTTACTGGGGGAGAAGGGGTTGAGAGGAGCAGGTGGGGATGGAGTCCACAAAGTCTTCCTAGAGTAAGTGTCGTGAACTTGACCTTGAAGGGAGAAAGAACAACACCTGTAATGGGGGAGGGCTGGAGCATAGGACTGCTGGGAACAGAATGCAGGGCTGGAGAACCCTGCTCCCTGCAGGACTGAATACAGGTTATCACAGCTGCTGGCTGGGGCTTCTGTGACGTCAGGGATCCTTCCCCATTTTATCTCCAAACTGCTTCTCTCCTAGATGTCTTTCCTTAGCTGCTCAGCAACCTGGCGATCATCCCAGATTCCACCTCCAGCATCCGGTCCCTTGCAGGGTCTGGCCATTCTGGCCTCCCAGCCATCCCCCATCCTCCTGGCCCCTGCCTTGGTTCCAGTTTGTCAGTATCCAGTGTCTGCTGCTCTATTAGGGTAGCCCCCAAGTGCTTCCCTGGGCCCCTCACTACCCCCCACCCATCTGATCTCACTGTTGCCAAATGCGATCACACCTTTCTCCTGTTTAAGAGTCTTCAGGGGTTCCCCATTGCCTAAGACTGTCCAAATGCCTGAGCCTGACACACAAGGCCCCTCAGGATCTGGTCCTGGCTGACCCTTCCAGCTTATCCAGCCACATTTCCCTTTCACCTTACACTCCCCCTACAGGACCACACTGCAGGGCTCAGGGTTGCCCCAGAACATTTGCACAACTGTGTGCACCTCTTTCTGTGCTCCTCCTCTGGGCCAGGCACTGAGCACGAGGCTGAAGCTGCAAGTGTGAATCAGATACAGACTCTGTCCTTGAGGAATGCTGAGTCTGATGGGAGAAACATAACTGCCAAAAAAAAAAAAAGTCAAAAAGCAAAAAGTACTTTCAATAGTGTGTGCAAGGTGGGGGCCACAGATCTGTCCTTGAGGAATGCTGAGTCTGATGGGAGAAACATAACTGCCAAAAAAAAAAGTCAAAAAGCAAAAAGTACTTTCAATAGTGTGTGCAAGGTGGGGGCCACAGAAGCAAGTGCAGGTTGGAATGGGAACCCCAAGGTGGGAGGAGGTGGGTCACCTGCTAGGATAAGCAGTGGCCTGGAGTCTAGATCTGTGTGCCTACCCCACTGCAGGACAGGATTTGTCCCAGAGTTCCCAAAGGCCATGGAAGTGCTCCACTGTGCAGACCAGATTGTGAGGTCAAGGAGTCAGGCAGAGTGTCATGCTGCAGGGGGAGGCTGAGCCAGTGCCCTGGAGTAAGGACCATGTCATACACTCTGGAAGCCAGGCTGGCACAGGCAGGCAGCTGTTGGTGGGATGCAAAAGGCTTTCTGACTGGCCTCATTCAAGAGAGGTGGCTGCAGTTTGATCACCTGATGGAAACCACAGCCTCAACACGTAACCTCCAGGATGCAGCGCAGGGCACACCTGCATGGGTAGCACTCCCCGTTGGCCTCCCTGGGGAAAGTTCCAGATAAGGACTCCTCTGCCATCTTGGGTTAGGATGTAGCAGAAGTAGTGACTCAAGGAGCATCTCTACAGCAATGCTGGAGTGTTTCTATCAGCAGGATGGAAGAGAGAAAACAGGGGCAGGGGTGGCTTAGGGCCCAGAGCCAGGTGCTGGAGGAGAGGAATGCCAGTCTGGGGATCATGCATGCTCAGTCTTGGGGAAGCTGCATCCCATCTCTGGTTGTCAAATGTAAGAATAGGGATGAGGATGCTGATAAGATGTGGACCGAAATCATTCATGACTTGAGGCTCTGAGGACCAGTGCACTTGCAGGAAGAGATCCAGGGGTGCTAGCGGGCTGCATTCACAGGACAGAGCCCAGCAGAAGACAGAAAGTCATGTCCTGTGTCTAAATCCAGAAGTGCACAGGTAGGGTTGTCTTCACGGGCCTTCAGCCAGGGCAGGTGCACAGTGCCGTGCCCCCCTCTCCCCAATCCCTCCAACCCTCTCTGCCAAGGGCCCTATGCTTGGAATTTAATGTTCTGTGTTTCCTGCCTTAAAATTCTTAATAATTTTATCTTTAAATTTGTGTTCTGTTAAGCAGAGGCTGATGGGCCAATGGAATCTACCAGGGGACTGGAATCTTATCTCTTCTGTGGTCCTGTCTCCTGCACCCTCCTGCTTCCAGGGAATGGTTTTCTTGGCCATCTCCTGCCTTTTGGTGCCCAGGCTGCTGCCCCACATCCCCAGCCCTGCCCAGTGACTGTTGCCACCTTCCCCCATGCCTGGTGGAGGCCTGGGCACAGGCAGGGGAGGGCTGGACCTGGGCCCACATACCCTGAAGCGTTTTGGGATGGAGTAGAGTGTCCCTGCTCCAGACTGGCACAGGGTGGATGCCTTGGAAGGGGTGGGTCTGTCACCCACCCCCAGTCTAGTGCCTTGTGCATCTCAGTGTAGAGGCTGAAGACCCTCGGTGGCAGCTGGTCCACTGCAGGTGGGTGCAGCGGGCTGTGGGAAGGGGATATGCCTGGCTGGACTTCCTGGCCCAGGAGAAAACCTGCAGCTGGTATGCATGTGTGTGGCACCCCTGGGTGCCTGTAAGGGTCTGCTCCCATGTAACCCCTACCCAAGGGAGTACACCAGTGGAATATCACTGAGTCTCCCTGGTGGCTGCCTCCAGGCCCACATGACAAAGGACAGCCATGCCTGCTCCTGCATCAAGGCATTTCACATCCATCTGTGTGGCCACGAAGCCCTCAGTGTCCACTCTCCATGGTGGGCAGCTCAAAGCTGCAGGTAAGTGTGGTGGCCTCCAGACTCCTCGCCATCTTGGGGACAGCACTGCTAACACGGTGCCCGGAATTGAAACCAACCCGGGACCAGCACCTTCTTTGTTTCAGACTCAGGTCACAGAGAACACTGCATATGGGCTCCTCCCTTCTGTAGCTGCTCACCCACTGTGCTCAGAATCGGCTACATAATTTTTGGGGCCCAGTGCAAAATAAAATTGTCCGTGTTCAAAAAGCAAGAAGAAAATGCCATTAAAGGTATTAAAGTTCCTGCCTTTCTTCTGCTACCTCTTGACCTGTCAGAGTGTGGTTCCTGGACCAGCCGTGTCAGTATAGCCCGGGAGCTCCTTAGGAATGCAGTCTCAGGTCCTCCCCAGCCCCCACTTCTGGAATCTGGAACTGTGGGGATGGACCCACAGTCTGGGTTTTAACAAAGCCTCCAGGGGATCCGGGTAGACAGAAAGTTTGAGAACCACTGCTACAAAGCTATGATTAGTTGTTTTTTGTTGTTGTTGTTTTAAATCAACAGAACTAAAGAAACTGGAGATTTTACGTGAAGCTTGTTTGTATGGCAGATAGAAGAACTGAAGGAACTGGGTGGTGGGGGAGAGACTGTTCTGTCGTCCGTGGTTTTTTGTTGTTGTTGTTTTAAATCAACAGAACTAAAGAAACTGGAGATTTTACGTGAAGCTTGTTTGTATATGGCAGATAGAAGAACTGAAGGAACTGGGTGGTGGGGGAGAGACTGTTCTGTCGTCCGTGCTTCTGGCCACCTGCCTTCACAGCTGTCTCGCCTAGTAGGTGGTTTCATTTCTATGATCAGATGATGAGAGAACTCAAGTTATTGGTCCAAAGTCTCTCAGTTAGTGAGTGGTGGAGATAAAACGTGAATCCCAAACCTAGGCTTTCTCCCCCAGCTGTTCTCTCTTCCCCCTCTCCCTCCTGTCCTCCTTTTCTTTGGGGGGCACTGGCTGAGCTGGGCGGCTCCTGCACTGCCTGCTGTTGAGGCCTGCACTGTCCCACCTGGTGCCACCTGACACATGCAGCTGCCAGAGAGACGAAGATGCTGAAACGCTAATTTAATTTAATTGTAATTAATTTACATTTATGTTTAATAACTGATATTCAACTCAATTATTGAAAACCCTTTAAGTATGTCTGGAATAACTTGGATCTGTGAATCCACCTTTTCAACCATAAGTTTTGTGAAATCTAACTGCAGATCAAGTACCTCCAATGAAAATTTAGTTCTGGTTGGAGATGTGCTCTAGCACAAAGTACTAATTTGGATTTGGAAGAAAAAAGAACAATGTGAAATATTTCACTAATGTTTATTTTGATTACGTATTAAAATGATAATATTTTGGATCTAGTAGGCTAAATAAAATACATTATTAAAATTAATTTCACCTGTTTTCTTTTTTTTAAATATAGCTACTTAATAGAAAAATTTAAATTACGCCTATGGCCAAACCACCCTGAGCGCGCCCGATCTCGTCTGACCTCGGAAGCTAAGCAGGGTCGGGCCTGGTTAGTACTTGGATGGGAGAAAAATTTAAATTACAAATGTGACTTGCATGGCATTTCTGGTGAAGAGTGCCGCTCTAGAACATGATTTTGGCCAAAGAAATGAGCTGCAGGCTCCTCTTCAAGGACGTCTCTTTCCAGAGACCCCAGTGGGAGCTCCCCACCCCTGGTCCTGTGTTCAGGTCAGAGAAGAGAGGTTGAGGCAGAAAGGCTGGATCTCAAGGCCAGTCGCTGTTAAGCAGCCACTCTCAAATTTGCCAAGTCTCCCATCTCAGGGGTGGGGATCGCTTGCGAACCTCTAATCTCATTTCATTTCTATCATTACCCATCGTCTGGCACTCTGCAGGCAAACTCCAGGAGGGGCCGTGCAAGGTCAGGCTGAGCTGCAGGCTGGCTGGTACCAGGTGCCGAGATAGGCGCTATCAGCATCCCACCCGCTCAGGCAGCAGCTAATGCGATCAGGGGTGCTCTGGGCATGTCAGGCACACGACATTAGTCTCCTTCCATGGAGTAATCTGTGCCTGATGGCTCCCTTTCAAGGTCAGGCCTTAGGGATAGCAGGCATCGGTCCTATCTGCTCCAAGCTGCAGGCTGCATAAGGACAGGCAGCTTCAAGACCCAGAGCAGCCGTAAGACTTGCTGGAACCCACTCTCTAGGCAAGCTTGGTTATAGAATGCCAGCTGGTGCCATTCTACTGGGGCAGGTGGACACCTCGGAGGTCACCAAGGCCAGCCCTCTTATCTTACACATGGGGAAACTGGGACCCAGAGAAGCAAAGAAATCTGATCTGGTTGCCCTGGAGAGCTGGGGGCTGACTTGGGTCTTGAATCCACTTAAACAGGTCCCCAAAGTAGAGATGTGAGAGACCCCTGGCTTGACCCTGGAGAGCTCAGCACATGAGCTTGTAACTGCACAAAAAGAATCAGTTTGGCCTTAAGTGTCCTGACTTCTATGTTGCCTCTCAGAGAACTCCCTGTACCTCCTGTGGCAGAGTGGTCTTCTCTATCCACACCAGCTGGGGCAAGGGTGGGGGAGAAAAGTGGCAGATCGCCCCCCCCGTCTGGTCCTTGTAATCTCCTGGGTCACTCTACCTCGAAGGATCCTTCTAACATGTGGGTTTGGGTTTAACCATCCCTCCTGCCAGCTGGAGACTTGCAGTGACTAAAGTCCAAGCTTCTTTGTCCAACACCGAAGGCCATCCATGAGCTGGTCCCTGCCCACCTTCCCACCTGCATCCTCTACTCCCTGAGCCTCCCATACAGCAGAGCTCTCCAGGCCTTCATGCCTGGGGTCCTCCAGCCCTGCTTTTGGAAAGGCCCTTCTCCTCTCTGCCCATCTGGAGATGTTTGCTTTTCTGTTGAGGCTTAGCTTGGCAAGACCTCCCTCAACCACCTGGGCAAGTCATGCCCTGCTGCTCTGGGCTCTCGGCCTGGGGACACCCCTGTTGGAACTCTCCCCACACAGTACTGGAACTGTTCACTCGCAGGTAATAGCTAAGCAGTGTTGTTGTCACCAGTAATGATCAACTGTTAGAGCAAATGCAGGGAGGAGGAAAGCGTATGAAAATGTCAGGTGTCTACTAGGACCCAGGCACCGGGATCTCACAGAATCTTTGCAACAACCCAAGGTGCTTGGCAATATTCTTGTCCCCAATTTACAAGTGACAGGAAAGAGGTGTGGGGACATTCCATCCTGGGTGGCAGGGTCACGCTTCCTTCCCATTCTCCCTGAGTCTGGCTTGCAGAGATGGGCAGTTCGGAGCAACACTGATTAGTCCAGACCCTGTGGGGACTTTTATGCCCTGCTGGGAGTGCACAGGAAACAGGCACACCAGGGAGTCGGCGCCTGGGACTGGCCTCCCCAGCTCTCCCCGAACCTTCCTTCCTCCATACAGATACCTCCTGCCCCGGCAACATGCACATATGTGTGTGGCATACCTGGACACAATGGACCGCACCTCGTTGACTTCCACAGAGCGCATTGCTCACTTTGCTTGTGTCTCAACCCCCAACGCCTGGCTGGAGCTGAAAACCCAAGACCTCAAAGCCATCACCACCCAGGCCTACTGCCCGTAGGACGTTCATGCAGTGTTTGGGCAGCAGGTGGGAGGCCCCAAGCAGCCTGGTGGGAGGAGGCAGCCAGGAGCTTTGTGGGACAGCCAAGAGGTTGCCAGACCTCTGATGGGTGCTTCCACCAGGGTCTCCAGCACTTGATCTTGAGAAATATGGTCTATGTGGCCCAAAGCAGACAGGCGCTCAGTGATGGGAACTGGGCCCAGACTTAGAGCAGCTGTTCTACTCTCCATCTTTTCCTTTGCCAGAGAACTCTCCTGTTCCCTCGGATCCAGGGTGGCCATTCACATCTCCCTCAGGCTCACCCTCAGCCCTGCACACGCGGTCCTTGCACCCCCAGCAGGAGACGCGCCCGAGCCCTGGCAATCATGATGTCAGTGCACTGCTGTTGGAAAGGCACCCATTCTGGGCCCCCAGTGTGGCTCTGCAGAAGGGACCAAGGCCAGTGATGTGACATTCAGCCCCTCCAGAGATATAGTCACTGACTGTGTCTGAGGCAGCAGACATTTGACAGATGGCTCTGAGTGACATGCCACCTGGGGCTCTTCTCCTGCCCTGGCAATGTCTGGCCTTGCAGAGCCCTTTGAAAGCTGTCTGTCCCTTGCAGCCTTGACCCAGGGGGCCTCTCCCTTCCTGAAGGCATCCAAGTTTCTTTGAGATCTCCTTGCCCCCACCATGTAAAGCCTTGGTGGGAGGGTCCATCCAGGTGCCAAGCAGACAGGCTTCTCCTCACCGCCGCGGCGTTAGGAAGGGCAGGCATGTGGCCTAAATGTGGCGATGGAGACTTTGGGCCTCCAGTGAGTGAGCAGCCACGCAGGGACTGAAGACTGAGGCAGGGCTCAGGCTCCCTGCACAGGGCACCAGCCAGCTCGCTGCTCCTGGCTGCCGAGGGCTCTGCTACCTGCTCCTTCCACACATGGCTCCCAGCTTCCCGTCGATTCTGTGCGGCCCCTAGACTCCTGCTCGATTCCCTCTTTGCTGGAGTCAGGCAGAGCGGGCTTCTGCTACCCACCACCAGGGACTCTTGCAAGACATGCCCAGCAATGACAGAGGTGACAGCCCAGCCGGTCACTGATCAGAGAGACTTGAGGCTCTGGCCTGAATCCTGCCATTGACCCACTTGCTTCCCTTTGGTAGCATCATGCTAATGCCAGAAGAGGGACGTTAGTGACGAGTTACAATGTTTTACTGATGACATAACTTGTCTCATCAAATATGAGTGTCTCCTGGGGACTGGCCTGCTCTGTGGTCTTAGCAGCTTTTTTTGCCTGGAGTGCCAAACAGGCTTCTCCACTCTTTGCCCCCTCTTTTCGGATTTAGAGGGAGGCCTAAATCTCAGCCTGGGGCCAGATGCCCACATTGCCCAGAAGCCCGAGTGGCCAGGAGGCCCACGGGATCAAGTCTGCAAGGGAAGACAGCTTTCAAAGGGCTGGAGGCATAGGGTTTGCCAGGCAACTGCCCAGGCAAGCGAAGAGCCCCAGGTGGGCAGGATGTGCAGGGCCCCTGCCAGCCCCTACCTGGGGCCTGGCTCCTTCAGGCCTGGCCGAGGGAGCCAGCCTCAGAGTACTGACAAAGAGCAGGGTCAGATTTGAGCTGGCTCGGGCCGCAGCTCCATCCCTCACTGGCCACAGATCCTAGTGAGTTAGTGAAGGTTAGTCCTCGGAGGGCAGCAAGCATGAACGTGGCTTAGC
>NW_007726369.1:33848-35580 GCF_000696425.1 Galeopterus variegatus | reverse complement strand
GATCCTAGTGAGTTAGTGAAGGTTAGTCCTCGGAGGGCAGCAAGCATGAACGTGGCTTAGCTTCATTCCTTACAAAGAACCTGGTAAATGCTTAGCCCACTGGCATCCACCTACACCTTGGTTTACAACCTCAGGAATCACAAACGTCACATTCATTATGAAGAAATCACGTTAACTCCATCTCTGAGTCCTGCTCTCCCAGGCTGGCAGGGAGTTCAGTCCCAATCACTATTATCTAGGGGATGGGGGCAGCGGGGAGGATTTCTGCCTTCTGCACAGGGTGGGTGGGTGGATGGGGGCCCCACCCTACCCTGAGGCCAGGGGGGCCAAGGCCTGGCTTGCTGCTTCTAACATGGAGAAAAAAAAGGGCCTGGGAGATAGAAGCACAAACCAACATCTCTATCCATTGTCCAACCCGCCTCCTCCACAGCAATAATTATTACTGTTTTTAAAGCATTGGCACACATGTATGGCTTGATGAGGACAGGGGCTGTGTCAGTGTTCTTCACAACGCTATTCTGTCAACCGAAATCAAGGCTGTCAAGGCAGAAATAATTTTGTAAAGTTTATTGGGAGCCGAGTGTGAAGATCAACCCAGGAAACACCATTGGCAGAATCCAGAGAAGGGCTCTGGGGTTTATATCAAATAACCAAGGTTTTATAGACAGAAAAGGCTGCAGAAGGTGGAAACAAAGAGCAAATACTGGATTGGTCACTTCAAAGTTACTTTCCCCATAAAGTAGGGACAGGCAGACAGAGCAATAGGAAAATAACTGATGAGTTAACATCAGGTGACTTCAGGCTGTCTCTCTCGTGTAAGGATTAAAGCGGAGGGCACTTCATTATCATGTCTATTGAACATTTAAACTGGCCTGTTGGGAAATTGGCTATTATCTCTTTCTCCTGACTTCTAGAAAGGTCCGACCACAACCTAAGTGATGTGGAATTTAGCAGGGGTGACTCCAGTGTGAGTTTTAGTCTGTTGGTTTGGGACCTAGTGCAGGAACTTGGCCCAAAGCAATGGCCTTCGATCATTTCTGTTGAGCACCTCCAAGGTGCTGGGTAAGTAGGTAACTGAACTTAAAGTAAGTAATGGGGGCATCGGGGGTTAAGCTCATCACCACAATAAAAATGATCCTGTGTGGTGGGGGAATGACGCGGGGCAGTGGTTCCCAACGTAAGCAGGTGGTGAGGCGGCCCCTGGGGCAGACAAGAGGGAGACTTAGACTCGCAGGGGCGTCAGTGACAGGCCTGGGTTAACTGGGCTGGGCAAAGCCACCACCAGTGTTCCAGTAAGAGTAGTAATGACTATTAGAGGCGGCTCTGCCCAGACGCTCTCCCCTCCAGGCCCTGCCTCTTTGCCTGGCCGACCCCAACCCCACCTTCAGGGAGCAGGGCTGTTGTCCCTCTATCTACCTGTCCCAGAAGGCTTTTTGGTCCCTGCGTGAACTTGGGTCCCTTCCTCTGTGCTCCCACACTGCCTGCCTCTTTATGCCCCCTAGCACTTCTCACCCTGTGGGTCAGTGTCTGCTTTTCTGTCCGTCTCCCTGCCCCTGTGGGTCTGTGAGGGGGGAACGTGTCCCCGTGACTCTTAGGTCACCAGCTCATTGAGCAGTGTGGCAGGGCTGTGAGGGTACATCAAGTTTGTGGAAAAAACAGAACTGAAAGATAACAATCTCTTCATGAACTTTTTGAAGTGCCCTTGTGCTGACTGCTCATCACACAGCCTCGG